>NW_012027062.1:3616480-3743023 GCF_000956235.1 Wasmannia auropunctata | reverse complement strand
AAGCCATTATAAATATATAAAATCATATTAAGAGTAGCACATTATTCGAGAAAACAATCGCTCTGCTATAAAGTAAAGAAATCGTTTGGTGAATACGCATTATCATATGACTAATTACATATACTTTTTAAACGAATTATATCATAATTTAAATATTAATTATACAAATGTATAGAAAATTTTGCGTTAAATACTTTTGATAATATGAAGCATATTTTAATAAATATATCAGCTTTGAACGTATATTAAAATTATTTATTAAAACTGGATAAAGACGCTTATAATATTGTTGAAGAATATAATTATAATAAAATAGTACTAAATATATATTTAATTTTCAAAACATTTAAACTTAAGAAAATTTATTACAGGAAAATAATTGTGATCAAACCTGCTCAATCCAAGTATTGCCCAAGTCAAGCTAGAAATTATTGATGCCTGAAAGTACAAATCTGATCAAATGAAAATCAGAATAAGCGAGTTAGATAGGGCACTGTTGTCTTCTCCTTGGAAGTCGACGATGTTCTCCGGCGGTCTGATCCCAACTGATTGTAGACGAGCAAAATATGAAAGCTGATCGGAACGTCCGATCGGAACACGCAAATAACATTCCAAAATACGAAAATATTTACCTTGATACGTGTGTGTGTTTCAAATTTTCCTATAATACGTTTTCAAGTATCTTTAGTTTTAAAATATGTCGGAAAGCTAAGTAACAGTATAATGGTATATTAGCGGTTATACAGATAAAACATTTCTTGTTCTTCTGCCAATACAGAGAATTATGAGAATTATGAGAATTATATAAGACATTTTTCTGTGTATGGTGGCTTTACTGTACATGCATATACATACGCGCATACACACCTGCGCGCGCATTTAATATACAAGGAGCTTTCGCAATCGCGCGCGCAATGTACCAATCCTGAGCACGTGAATTTCAGATGCTAATTGGCTAAACTTTAATTTGTATAATTTGAAATGTATTATAGTCAACATTTTCCTAAATTTCATAAGAGTTTTCGTTTTAAAATGCTTCTAAGCATTTGTCAGCGAAAAGACATAGTTCTTACATATAATGTATCTTTTATATGAGGAATTATTAAATGTTTATTAAATTATTTGTTATTATTAGACATATTTTTATTCCTTACATATAAGGCTGTTTTAATACCTTTTTAGAAAGAATGATTGTTATATACTGTAATACCTGTTTTAATAATTTGCAAAATGTTATATAAGCGATATTAGTCATTTCTAATTTATTTTAAACAGAATTCGTTGATCTAAAGTAATTAGTTTAATCAAAAAATTCTATCAAAAGTACTAAAAAATACATAAAAAATCACAGTTAATAATTAATTTTGACAGAAGGGATCTACAAGTAATATTATAAAAGATAAATCAAATCTTTTCAAAGATATGTATATAGATAATTCCAATCGACGAATGCATAGGCAATTTGAATTATCGTATAGAATTAAAAAACGTAATATCAACATTTATTTGTCATTCATTCATCGATAGATTACATGGAAATACAATAATTATCATTTGTTAAAAAATGTATAATAACAACAATAAATTATATAAAAAGGTTTAAATATCTTTAGCATATCCACGTAACAATAATTCAGCGAACAGAGTTATAAAAAAATCAAGAATCTAATCTCCAGTCGGGATGATCTGCTCAAATGGAAACCATAATCACATTTTATCGCGCAATCTGTAGAGATATACAAAGCTCTTTTGAATAAAATCTGCGAACCATACTAACATCGCTCAACAAAAATGAATATAATTATAAATTATTTATAAAAAGCAACATAAATTTATTAAATTAAAATAATTGCTATTATTTTAATTTAATAAAATGTAACAATAAACATTTTAATTTTACATGTATATATATATATGTATGTACAAGAAGAAACAAAGGATTATTTTAAAGTTTTTTTAATGATATCGTCATTATATGTATATAATATACAGACTTGGCTAAAAATATTAGGCAACTATTATTTAACATTTTAACTAAAAAAATCGATTTACAGCATTTATCGTGAAAGTATTCTTTGTTTCACCAAAAATTAGCGTAATATGTATTGTATGTATGTACAAATCTTAAGGTATCATAAGCCAATAACAGAATATCTTAAGACAAAATGATTTTAAAATCATTAAGAATCGACTGTGAATACCGGCCTTATCAATCAAATAAAACGAACGCATGGCATTTGTTATTCTCGGTTCTCAGTATAAAATATAATATCGTTTTTCAATTATCCCCGGGGCCACTTGTAATTCTCGGTCGGTGTCTCGGTCGGTGTCTCTTTTCATTAGATTTCTAGTAAACGAAAATATACCTAGATGGCACGGGTAGTAACCTAATCTAATTTAATTATTTTCTTAAAGATTACATTTTCGCTTAAAATAAAAATAAATAGCTGGTCAATTAATAACATAAGAATCTTATTTTTGTTCTGATTATTTGTATATAAATTTCCGAGAATCTCAACAGCAATTAAAATTGCGTGTGTAGTGTTTACAGAGCACGTGTAGTTAACCTCAAATTGTTTCGCGACATGTTTTAAGAGTGCAGTAGGCAACATCTTCGAGACAACATTTCTATATTTGGCAAAAATGCCTGCTCCATGCGAGGACATTATCGAGGACATCGAGGATTTAATCGCGTCGCAGGACATAACGCCCAAGGAGAGGTATAGTTCGCGGAAACATATCACGATACGGCCGAAGCGAAGAAAACAGCTGGAGGAGGAGGTGTCGCAGCCGTCTATCCTGTCGAGCATAATACCCGGCGCGCAAACGATCTACGTGAAAACGTGGGGATGCACGCACAACAGTTCGGACACCGAATACATGGCCGGTCAATTGGCGACGTACGGCTACAATTTGACTGAGGATAAACTGAAAGCGGATTTGTGGCTTCTGAACTCTTGCACCGTGAAGAGTCCCGCGGAAGATCAGTTCAGGAATGAGATAGAGCATGGGAAAAAGATTGGCAAGCACGTTGTAGTCGCTGGGTATGCAGTTGTACAATCGCAATAATACAACAATTTGTAATGCATTATTTTAATGTAGTAATATCACCATTTTTGCAAATTTTATTATGTAGTACATTATGTAGTACTATTTAATTGAAAATTAATGTACAGAATTGTGGACAGTGCAGTTTACCTTTCAATTTTAAGAATAATTCAAAGTTGCTCCAAAATTCTAAACATTTTTTATATCTTACAGATGTGTACCACAAGGGGCTCCAAAATCTTCCTTCCTTCAAGGGCTGAGTATGATCGGAGTGCAGCAAATTGATCGAGTGGTAGAGGTCGTAGAGGAAACGTTGAAAGGAAATACAGTAAGATTCTTACAGCAGAAAAAGGATTCTGGGAAGAAATCGGGCGGTGCTTCGCTGAATCTTCCAAAGGTGCGCCGGAATCCGCTCATCGAGATCATAGCCATTAACACGGGCTGCCTGAATCAGTGCACCTATTGCAAGACGAAGCATGCGCGGGGTGAACTGGGTAGCTATCCCCCGGAGCAGATAGTCGAGCGGGCCAGGCAGGCCTTCGAGGAGGGTGTATGCGAGTTGTGGCTCACGTCGGAAGACACAGGCGCTTACGGCAGAGACATTGGCACCAGCCTGCCGGAACTGCTGCGGCAACTGGTGGACGTGATCCCCGACGGTTGCATGATGCGCGTCGGCATGACCAATCCACCGTACATCCTGGAGCATTTGGACGAGATGGCCAAGATCCTGCGGCACCCCAGGGTCTACAGCTTCTTGCACATCCCGGTGCAATCCGGCAGTGATCAGGTGCTGGCCGACATGAAGCGGGAATATACGCGTGCCGAGTTCGAGCACGTAGTGAACTTTCTGGGCGAGCGGGTGCCCGGTCTAACTGTTGCCACGGATATTATTTGCGGTTTCCCCACGGAAACGGAGATGGATTTCGAGGAGACGATGACGCTCTGTCAGAAGTACAAGTTCCCAAGCCTCTTCATCAATCAGTTCTTCTCGCGACCCGGCACGCCCGCCGCGAGGATGCCGAAAGTACCTACGCAGAAAGTGAAGACGAGGACCAAGAGACTGTCGGAATTCTTCCAGTCGTACGAGCCATACGGCCATAAAGTGGGACTGCTGCAGAAGGTGCTAGTGACGGAGGTATCGCATGATAAGCAGCATTACGTGGGTCATAACAAATTCTACGAACAGGTGTTGATTCCGATGAAGGAGGAGTACATGGGGAAAATGGTCGACGTAAGGATTACAGAAGCGACGAAGTTCTCTATGAAGGGAGAACCGATCGGTAAAGGTGTGTCCCCGGCACTGAAATCTCCTTTGCCACAAGGAGTCGTTTCCACAGTATCGTACGAAACGAAGCCGTCGAAATACGGAATAGTAACAATCACAATGATCTTTTTAGCTGTGATACTTAGAATATTATGGAAATTTCTGACTTAGAAACACATAATTTGTACAAGAATCTGTAAATCAATTATACAAACACACTGAAAAAGTATGTTATAAATTGTAATTTTATATCCGTAATAGAATAAATACTTTTAAATATTTATTTAAAGTTAAAATAAGCCTTATGAGTTTTGAGTAAAGAACACACAAGATTACGCGAAAAAATATTTATATTTAACTATATTTAATTGACAATACAGGAACCTACCCTGAAAGGGCTTACAACATTCAATTAGCTTAATGCACATTTGCTATAATAATTCGTTGACTTCTGAACGCATTTTCTAAAATCGTTTATAACATATAAATTCGAAATTCTCCAGATATAAAATATAATAATAATATGCGGAAGTTATTGAGCATTCTCGCATTTTGTTGAAGTATATGTCGAGCAAATGTATCAAACTTATATACTAAACATGAAAATATGTTCGCTTTTATAAAAATATCATTATTTTTCTTATTGTATATTGAGGCATTTTATTTGGTATCACTTCTTCTTAGCTAAAGAGATTTTTTTTTTTAATATAACTTAGACTAAAGAATATATCGGATTCCTGCCAAAATATTTCCTGAGTATTAAAGTCCATGGATCATTATTTTGAAGATACCAAACGGAATATTGCTTATATGAATTGGAGTATCGAAACCGATTACATTTAGTACTAATCTCAACAGTTATGTATCGAAACAAAAAATGCGTTTTCTTTTATAACTTAGTGATGTAGGGCAAGCTAATGAATCGATATATATCAGTTAAATTTGAAATTTAAAATTATTCAAGTCTTTCAATTAAAATAACAATTTCGATTTAGATAATACAATAAAAAATTAAAAAATATCCGATATAAATAATTTAAAAAATTCTAATGAGTACCTGTGTGTATAAATCGCTATATTATCAATAAAATTTTCTCGCTTGGATTATTTCGTAGGTAACGAATAAGTTCTAATCTATTTTCTGTTTAGAGAGCATAAGAGAGCAAATAATTAAACGAGCATAACTTGAACAAAAATGTGAATGCAAAAAATAAAATAATAAAATGATAAAATTTGTCTCCTTTGCCAATGTTAAAAAAAAATTCACTAAAATAATTAAAATTCATAGGCAAATCTTTTTGCTAAAGACTACACAGCAATCTGCGAATAGAGAGACGGCGTTAATCACATAATATAATAAATGTTTTTTTTTAATCATTTTAACAAGAACATTTAAATTAAATACCAATCACGAGACTTTTTCGCGTGCTTACAAACATTACAAAATATATTACTATTCGCTCACAGTTATTTACATACAGTCTTTTTTTCGCATACATCGATATAAAAACAAGAGTATAAATATGGGACGAAATAACGCTACTTTTAAAAGACATGAAAACGTTAAAGTTGAATTAAAAAAATGCACGAACGAAAAAAAAGAAAGCGAAATGGTATAATATAATGGTATATGGCACCTCATTATTTTTAAGGATTTTACTCAAGGACGAAAAATGCCGAAACGCATGCTCTTCCTTTCTCCCTTGTAATTATATCAGTGTTTAAAATATGGCAATTATTATGGCGTGAACTTAATCATGGCACAAGTGTTGAGTTCTTCATACCGGCTTCTGACATCAGGAAGTGCGGAACAAAGAGAATCTTTTTTTTCCTGAATATCGAATTTCTCGCTTTCGCGTAAAATATTTTTTTTCTTCGTTAATCCATAATGTATCCAATAAAACGGGATTATTAAAATGTGAGTCGTATTATTGCGAGAGAATAATTTTCTTACCAATTATGTGACTATCCATTTTTTTTCGCTTTCTATTCTGGCACTAATTACATCTCACGCACTTGCATTCAATTACGCCTAATTTCGATAATATTTATCGAGCGAATCAAGCGAGAGTACGGTATTTGTATACAGACTCGCGTCGAAGAGAGAAGAGAACGTGGACTCCTGTAAAATGTAATTTTAACGATATTTACTTGATGTACAAAACAGAAGGTGATGTATGAGAATGATGTCCTACAAATTTGAAAGTTTAGAGGACACATCTGTTTTCCTATTCTTTCTTAATTGTTGTAAATATCATATTACAAACAATTGGAATCATATCTGGAGATAGTTATCAGACTTTGTCATAATTCGTCCCATTCTCATCTTTCTTTTCGCGAAGTTAGCATTAAATAATCTGTTAAAAGTAAGGATTAATCGCGGATAGTTGCTCGTGTCGTCCTGTTGCGCAAGATTGAAGGGGAAAAACGTTCGCCGAAATAAATAGAAACTCGGTACGTTTCTATTTATACTTACATATGAGAATGGTAAAGCCGAACCAAGCCGTTAGACGAATGAGAGAATTCGTCTCGCTCGCATCTCGACATCAGAATTCGCGACTCGGCGGTTACCGATGTTTTACGATTCCCGTGAGAGAAAAGAGGGAGGAAGGGAGAAAGAGCGGTTTCTGCGGACGGGCCCCAACCGCAAGAAACGCGCGCGCGGGCCCTCCGACTCTCTCCCCGTCTTCATTAAAGGGGCTGAGAGAGCGCCCGGTAAAAAGCGGAATATCCGGGCGACGCAAAGTGTTTCGCCGGTACCTTACGTGGTTTTACGACCGTTGCCTTTATGGCTTCTCATTTCTCCTTTCCCTCCCGCATTCGCATTCGCATTCGCATTCTCTTCTTTTCTTCCCGTGCCCCGCCGAGGGTATTCTCCCCTGATCGCTAGCCTCTCATTCTCTCTCGCTCCCTTCCATCTCTCTCGTCCTCCGCTTGGTTGCATCGCTCGGGGCGGAATTTATTCCCGAGGATCGACGAGGACTGGAGAGAAGGATTCGGTTGCACGCATCGTCCACCGACGTCGTTCGGAAGATTTAAGCCGTACTTCGGCATCAGCCCCCTCGTGGTGTCGACGGATCGGAGTAAATTAGGGCGTTCGTGGATTTTACGGCGTTTAAAAATCATTCACAAGCGGCATTTACGGCGATTAAATATGCTTATGCCACCTCGTAAGCTAATATGCTATATATGCCAAAGTACCCTTAAGGCATTTTCTCGAGTTATGAAGATGTGTATCGTATCGTTGCGTTACGCAACCGAATTCGTCTCTATCTATACGCAACGAGCACACCGCCGTCACATTGGTTTCGCTCCAAACGCTCGCAATAAACTAAAAATTAATCACTAGAATATTAATTTTTCTTTCAAATTAGACTATAAAATCTCTTTTGACTCTCGACGGCTACGGTATTAGACACATTTTTATCTATAATACATTTGTTCCCCTCGATAGGAGTCGACGTGACTCCCGTAACTAGACTAGTTCTTTCCTCGCGAATGATCGGGACGCGGTTTGACGAAAAAGGAATCGATTTACAATCGACGCAAATTCCGTTTGCTCTGTCTCGAGCCGACAATCAGGCGTTTGTTGTTGCGCTTCGTCGGGGTGGCCAGTAAGGACATTTTACACGGGCCCGCGTGCGGCTTCGACGAACAGGAGATGCAGAACTCGATAGAGCAGCCCTGCCTCGTGCAAGCACCCATGTTCTTCTCGCTGTCCACGTGACTGGGAAAGCTACACCTTGGACACCGCAGCAGGTACTCGCCACTTGCGAGCTTACGACTAGCCTGTAACGAGAGAAAAGATCATTGTTAATTACCGGAGAATAACAATTGAAAATGATGAACAAAAACATAAATTAATTATTTAATAACTAACAGACGGAGAAAGAATATTTTTTGAACACAAATGTCATACATATTTCTAAATACATTTCTAATCATTTTTAATTTTTATGTGTAAAGCAAATCTAAATTTTTTTATGTGGAAATTATAAGTCTTAAACAATCATTCGAATTAAAATTATGTGAAAACTACGATCTATGAAGTTAGGATCCTTTGAAGCCTCTCTACTAATCTTCTGTTAAAAATTCTACGTCATGGAAACATACTGGTTTACATAGCATAAGCTACGAGTGATAGGTCGACGCTTCCCGCCTTTTGAGTAATAATGTTTTGAGTAATTAATGAGATTAGATGCGCCGATATGCACCTGCTCGTCGAACGTGACTTAAATTGCGTTAACGCGAGGTGAATGGTGCGACGAGGCGCTCAATACATGGATTAAGAGAATTAAGTTATGAACGTCTTTCGGAAAGAAATGAGACGTGAAGATTGGAACTTGATAAGTTCAATAAGAATGAAAAGAATAAAACTTTCTACAAAGTTAATCCTCTAGTTCTCCATGTATTATAGCAATCATTAATTTTTCAAAATTTGTATTATAGATATTCTGCAAGTGATATTAGTAATAAATTAGGAAAAATCTTTCTCTGTAAATTTAGCAAAAAATATATTATATTCTTTATTCACATTTTGAAATTATAAAAAAAAATTTAATACTATTTTATGAAAAATTCTATCAAGAAATACCAAAGAATATTTGCTTTGCTATACATTATCTCAGTCTCTTGAGATCTCATATCTCATATTTCATTTCTCTTAAAAGATTTTTCTTTTAATTGCAAATTTTATCGCTTGCAATTGTTATTATTCCTACTATTATTATTAAATAAATATAATGCGTGATAAAACGTAGATAGAGTGATCAAAGTACGATCGTGTATAAAGTTGACGAAGCTGAGAACGCGAATTGTCCGCGGCGGTAGTCGATACTTTTGAACCGCTTTTCTTAGAACTTTGATAACAAGAACTATCGCGTAACTTCCATACCGGAGAGTTGCAAGAAGACAGACGACGAAAGAAATGCGAGCATGCATTTCTCTTCTCGACTTACCGAAGTGCGTTTCAACTTTGATAAGAGAAAAACAGCAGTAGGAATTAATGACTGAGAAACGTAGAGAGACATAGAGAAACATAGAGATGAAGAGACAAACACATTAATATAAATTCATCATCCGATTCGTCTGATGATTTAATATCAAAGTTCATTGGAATTCAGTCATAACTGTAAAAATTGCAATTTAAAATTTTCATTAAACGAGACAAGAACATTGCTGTGTAAAAGAAAGAAAGTGCATCGTCATCCTCGCACGCTCTTCGTTCTTATTCGCAGTCTCGGGATCGTCTCGCAGCAGCGCATCGCTAATAAACGAATGCGTGAAAGAATTTGTACGAGAAGCACACTCGAAATGAAGTCGATCCGTCTATCATGACATGTTGAACGTACCCTTTTTACATTTAAAAAAAAAAAAAGAATATTTTTTTTCTCTCTCTTCAAAATGTATATCAAAATATTATTCAAATATACATATATGTATACATAAGAATGACAGAATATCTAGACAGTGACATACAAGTGCGCATTTGACAGATATATTGATTGGGGCCTGTCCTCTGCTCTTATTTACTCTCGATCGCAACTAAATTCGAGAAATATTACAAGCGGTGCAAGATTAAGGCAACAATGTAACAGTTGATTCGAGGGGCGCACATGAATGAGATCGATAAAAATTTTACAAAATTTCAACAAAAACATGTACAAGACATGTTACACAAAGAATCCATTTTTCGAATGAGACGTTATCGCATAATTAACACTTTAACATTGGCCTCTTTCACATTTACAGCAATGGCAACATCTTAATAAGTTATTTTATTTATTATTAATTAATGTAGTGTATTAATGTTTAATTAAATTAAAACTATTCCGAATGCGATAAATTGTATAATTTAATAATATACAAGCACTTGTATTATATTGTGTAATCTTAATGAAAATTAACTTCAAAGATGGTAGAGATTTTAACTGTCCTTTTTTAATAAAATAATTTTAATTCAAAGAGAAACTCTTTGATAAATTTTAAATAAATGCAATTACATTCAAAATACAAATTTTTTCCCATCGCTTTTCCGTCGTCACATCTGAACGCAGTGGTTGTTGGGATTCAGTTGGGATCCTAAGCATACAATGTAGAAACTGGTCTGACACAATCCCTACGCTATCTTGGCTTTTCCGAGAACTATTACTAACACGACTATCTTCAAAAAATCTACACACATAGTAGCATCATTTTAATATTAATGTAACCCACCAATATTTTAAATTCCAGATAAAGAGCTGATCAAACGTATAAAACAGGAAGTTGATGATAACATCCTGTCTAGCTTCAACGTTTTTTTATAATTTTTCATAATTATACAAAACGACATATACAAGCAGAAATTTTTCAAAATATCTCAATAATTATTTCTTTTTTTAAATATTAATTTATGTTTTGTTAATTGTATATTATATTTATATTTTAGACAACTTTTAACTTAAATATTTTAACTTATTTCAGCGATAAAAAATTGTAATTGTTAAAAACTAACTAATAATACTTAGTAGTATAAATAAAACTTTCAAACAGCATAATGATATTTTTTAATAATTAACGTTATTCAACAATAAACAGTAATTACTTTTTGATTAAAACTAAGAAAACATGTTTAAAAACAACGAATTTGTTTTTAAACATGTTTTCTTAGTTTTAATCAAAAAGTAATTATTACAAGTAATTATTACAAAAAGTAATTGTTTACTCAATATAATGATATTGGTAGATCTTGCTTCAAAATATCAATATCAACTATCACAAATATCGTTCGTAGCGGTTTAAGTCAACATACATAACGTATGATTTCCGCAGGGACCCCGTATAACGAACATCCGGTTGGAATGCAACAATGTGATATATTATATAAAGACATTTTCCCATATTTATTTTTACAATTTCTATTCATCTCTTGCTGATAACTACTACAAAATATATATTTTTCATAAAATTGCAAAAAGAGGCACACACAATGTTTAATACATAATTTTCAATTTAATTTAGAGAATATTTATATCATAAATTTATTTTTAACTTTAAAAAATACTAACTCTATATCATATTTTCTGTTTACTATCCAAATCTTATTAACAAATTTAAATGCAACTTTGTGTGAAGATCACTATTAAGAAGAGAGCTCCTTTTCAATAGAAGACTATTCTTCAACAGAAGACAACTGACTTTCGTGAAATATTATTCCGGGTATTCTTTATTTCGTAAGAGCCGCTTTTATTAATGGCTGTAGACCGATCTCGGCAGCATAGTTGCGTCTGTGGCAACTTAATGAGGAAATGTAGAAATGGGTAGAACCCCTCGTGGTCCGGCGGGGACTGCTACAATATAGCAGATGGCCTGAGCAACTCTGTATCTCCCGCATGTGAAGGGTTCACCGATCTTCACGAAGAAAACCGCTCGTCTACGTTCCATAACAGCCACACACTACTATTCTTGTGGGCCACGCTTGCCCGGCACTTTGTAGCACGGAGAGAAAAATTCCTTCCCACAAATCGGAAGGGACGGACTAAAAGATTTTAACACACAAAACCGTTCTCATTTCATGGAATTCATTTGCAACATAGCAGTAATTCCTCTTTAAAAAATTCGTATCTAGAAATAATATAGCAACATTTCTCATAATATGTCGGCAATAAAAAGATTATTTTTAAGTTAATAAAATGTATGATTAGATAAAATCTTGTAATTTTTTGTAAATATATAAAACGTTTTTAATGTGGAGACAAAGTGTAGAATATCAGCGTATTATCTGCGAGTGCGTTGCAAGAAAGTGTCGCGCGTGTGCCGCATATCGTAACAAAGCAGTCTTTGATATCGCGTCTCTTTTCCTTAGCTGTCCGGCAACCGGATATAGCGTATCCGAAAATGTAGAAGTTGATAACAGTTGATAACGTGTAGTCGAAAACTTCGAAAAAGCTATGAACGATTTACACATGCAGAAAAAGAAATCATCAGGTAATAATTTATAATTCTTACAATATAGAATTTTTAAAAACTGATTATGTCCACTAGCCGCTTTTCATTTGCCAGCATTTTTTACTCGATTCACTACTCAAGTAATATTTATTCGTTTGACAAATTTTCATTCTTCAAATCATTTTTTACCAAAATGCGATAATATACCTAATTGAATTATATATATAAATGATAAAAATTGAGTGACCAAACACATCATATGCAGATTGTTTTACAAAATTCGTTTAGGTTGAAAAATAATCGAAATATGATTTATATGCCAAGCTGAAGTTTAGAAATAATATTCTGAGAATCGGTGATTGTAATGCTAATGATTTCTGCTCAACGAAATAGGGATGTCAAATTAGATTAATTATTATTAATCGATCAATTTCAATTGAAATGCAAGACCAGTTTAAAGTTAAAACCGAAAACTCAATTTAAATTTCTAAAGAATCAATTTACGCGAGAATAATGGTACAAAGATATTTTCAGAAAATGGCAAAAGTCACTATAATGTTAATAAAGCAATCGATTTCGAAATGATAAATAAAATTGATAAGAAACCAATAGTAATCTATAAGATAAATCGGCATTGCTATGGGACGTTCTACAGAAGTTTATCAAATTAATGTGTTTCGTAGAATTTCTTTGGACAATACTGACACTTTTAGCAAACGAGCATGATTATGATGCTAATATCTTTGATCGTACGATCGCGCGGATTTTTGCAGCCGGGCATCTTGACAAATTCGGGCCATTTGTCCGCGTCCCTTCGTCCATCGGATCGAATTAAGGTGTGTCCGTAATTCGATATCTTCATTAAGCATACTGCGTATTGAATTACAGTGAACTCCGATTCCGCCGAATTATCTCTCGGCCGACTAGATCTTTTCAAGGTACATGCCGGTTTCCCCGTTTACACTCGATCGAGTCTGGATCTCTTTCCATTCCGAAAATTTTAATAGATTTCGACGTAGCCGCACGCTATGCCTTTCTAGATTTCGTAATAAAGTTTGTTAATATGAGAAACATTATCATTGCTAACTGCAAAAATTTTTAATAAAAAAAGAATTACAACGAAGTTATCAAAGATATAAATGTGACGTGACACAAAAATTATTAATTTTCTATCATAATCATAAGTCCACGGGAATGTATATTAATTAAAAGATGTAATAATAAAACAATTATTATATCAATGGCGATTTATCGCCACTCAGATAAAGACGTCACGACTACAATGATGCGATTGTAAGTCCGCATTCTCGCCATATCATGAATAACACGCCGATAATTGAGAAATTCCTGAAGTATTATAACGAAACGACTACAACCGATAACAATCATAATCTCGCGATATATGCCGATCGTAAACTGCATAGTGTAAAGGTATTAATCGAAAAACGTAACGTTATAGACAATATGCATAACAAGGATAACATGAGAGTGCCAACTATCACCCTAAGAAGGGAATAATAGAATAATTCTTGCAAAGTTTTTCTGCATTATTGTATTATTATTAAAGCATATATTTTGTTTCGGAAAGTGTTTTTTTTTCTATTTTCATTAGCAATTTATAAATAAAAAATGTTACACACAATTAACTAAGTAATTTTAATTCATAAAATGTAAAAAATATTACAATAAAGCTTTTTTGGAATGTAAAAGTACTGCGTTATCTGTCTTATTTATTATTATATTAACTTTATTATTAAATTATGAAAATAATAATGATAAAATTAAGCCGTCAGATAATTTTGCATTGTTCGTATACGAGTAGCGAGAACAAGAGTCTTGCTTCTCAACGGAATGGCTACATTAATAAGATATATGCATCGGTTATCTGTCTCAAATTCATGAATAACCTAATTGATTAAATCATGATGTTTAATGCTCTGTATGTGTGTGTGTGCGTGTGTGTGTACACATACACACACTCATTTATTGCACTTGTAAAGATTATACGACAGTAACGAGTTGGTGGCTTGTTGCGAGCAGCCGTTACGTGCGCAAGGATCATGCGACGTAAAAGGAGATACGTACGTTAAAGAGGGTAACCCTGTAAAAACGTTAACCTTTTTTTGTCCACAAATGCATGTCGCATTCTCTTTTCATCATACAACAAGGTCTCGCAACTATAGCTTCTTCTCTTCTTGCGCTCGTCGAGTCACACGCATCTCCTCGCTTCGATAGCCATTACTTGACAAAGCGAGCCTCGTTACACACTATTGCGCGCAAAAATTGCCAATAAAGCATAGTGCGACGAACAGGTACCTCAATCTCGTGACATGCCGCCTTTAACTGCCCAATTATTCTATTGCATCACGGATTCAGATTGAAGACGACCTCAAAAGGTCTCGATGAGACGCTCGAAGACGTCGAAGAAATTCGATCGATGCGTCTACTAACCCGTGAAAATGATTCACGCTTGCGGCCTTTCCCGACGGACTTACATATATCTCGGGCAGGAATGAAAACAGGTTCCTCATACATGAAAAGAATCCGCGAAAAGCAATTTTTATTCAATAAATCACATATCGCCAAATATGATTAAATCCAACAAAGGCTAATTTTTCGACGAAATGTTTTAATCGCTCGTTCATTTTTATTACACGAAACATAGTATTATAGATTGGTTAATTGAATTTTTGTTGTATGATTAAACTGAATTTTATAAAAATATTTTTCTATATAGCGCGTAATAATTTAATATATGTATAAAAAAAAGAGAGACGCGAATAGAATGTTCACAATATTAGTTGGATTTCAATTAAATGCTAAATCACTTATGTTAGTGTTTCTGATATTCGTAATATAAAAGTGTTTGCATTATGAAAAATTTAAAAGGAATGCTAATAAATGTATGATCACATATAGATAGATAATCTTGTCAATTTAATTTCTTGTCCAACAGAAAGATTATGATCTATTGAAATTGTCACGCGGAAACCGAAGTAGCGGCGTCTGGTAACATGATCCATGTTTCTCCTTTAAATGCACGATTTCGGCAACAAGGAAAAGAAATTCTTTTGTGGCCGAGTTATTCCTGAGAAAGAACAAGTTTCGAGTCTTTTTAGAATCCAAGGTATATACAGACAAACATATACACACTCATCGATGATTTTATATGTGCAGATATAGTACTTTTGTGTGTGTGTGCGCGCGCAAAAAAAACTATATATATATGCAGGATTCTTAAGTTTCACGGAAGTTCTTGGGAAATTTTGTTGCCTAAATCCTATCTTGTCTCCTATCTGACATTAATACATTTTAAGATGTATTATCTTAGAAGATGCTCAATCTAATCACATAATTTTAGAATTTTTATATACAAATTTATTATAATTCTATTATAATTATAAATAAATTTTTATATCTGCAAATATTTATCAACTTTTTTCCATTTTTCAGATAAATAATAAAAATACAATGACACATTTAAATAGTAGGATCTGCTGTCGTTACTCAAAATCGATATAAAACGAAATCGTCCCTCGTCCTTTCCCACCTACATGCTGCTACCTCTTTGTATACAAGTCCCTAATAAATATGTAAAAAGATGTTTTACTTCGGCGTACTTCGACGAAGGGCCGAAGCGAGACTCCTCGACTCGACGGAGGTTCAATTCGGAGAGGCGTCGGGCGGATAACAACACAGCATCACTCTTCGTGAAACTTCGCGCATATATGCACGCATACGTAGATAGCATACTCTTGAGAGTGCTCTCGCGTATATATACACACACATACGCGCGCATATCTGCATGTATATACATCGGAGCGGGGTCGTTCGGTTTTGAAGTGGGCCAGAGGCCCGCCGGCAACGCGCGTCGGATGTATCATTATCTCGGCCTCACTCTGTTGCTATGCAATTAGAGTCCGTTAATCGGGATCCCTACCCCACCTCGCAGAAACCGAGAGCGCGCCTTTCGTGATGCCAATCCGCAAATGGGAGGGAGGAGTATCCGCAAACCACAGAGGAAAGATGCCAGAGGAAGAGAGAGAGAGAGAGAAAGAGAGGACAGCGCGGACGACTGAAGGCAAGAATGAGGCGAGAAAATAAGACGAAGAGCACATGAAGAAGAAACAGAGACAGGCGCTATGGTGCTGGACGAGGATAACATGATGAAGAGAAAAAAGGAGAGGTGGAACTAAAGAGAGAGGACTGAAGAGGAAATCCGCAGCCAGTTCCCAGACGAAGATGGCAACAACAACAATAACAACGGCAGCACGTGGACGTGCAGACTCCCTCAAACGTTCGCCACAGACTCACCGAGCTCTTTCTCTTCTCCCATTTATCTCTCTCGCCTCTCTTTACCGTCTCCTGGCACTTATTTTCGCGACTCTCTTATTTTATTCGTTGCTCTCTCGCCCGTAGCGAAACTCGATTTTTCGCACGCCGGAACTTCGTTTCGGCACACGAATTTTTCTTGATCCGACGATAGGCTTTTTACGACGCCTGAAACTTCTCGCATCAAAATTAATGTCTCTACGTTTTCGCATTTTTTGCTGTAATCAGCGTCCGAAATCAGCTGTCGAAATTACTCTAAGAACCAGAAAAGATTTGTATACCGTGCATAAATTTTATAATTCTTAAATAATTAATTCCAATTGTTATATACATATATTTAAATTATTTTATGAAATATATACTTTTCACTTTAGAAAATATAATTTTAATAAAAATTTATATACAATGTGTTATTATATGCAACATGTTATAGTAAAAATGCATCGAGGCATTCGAAATTATTTGATCTTTTACGAATATTTTCTCACCAATAATTATAATTTCTGGCACAATTTTCTAATTCTGGTATCATGTGTCTCCACGGACGAAGGAGACGCGATTGTGCTAGACGGGCTTCCTCCGCATTCATTAAGATTTGCCCGGCCTTGGGGGATGCTGCGCACGCAGCATCCAACTTGCGCGGGAGATGCTTTGTCGCGGCCGTCGACCACGAGGCACTCTCGTTCATTCAATGCGGTCTTTTAGTGTTTTTCTCTGTCAGTCATCTGACGTTCTTTGCATCTCACACGCATTCTTATTATATTTGGTGTTCAAACTGTGGTTAATTTTTACAGAGAAAGAGAGAGAGAGAGAAAAGGCTATTCTTTGATATTTTACTTCTCGAAAGAATTTTGAAAATCATCGCTTTTTAATGTTTACATTAATGTGTTAAATATCTATATACTCTTTTTATTTAATACATTTAATATACGATTCTATTAGCTTTATCATAAACACGAACATATGCTAAAATTATAAGTTGCTATTAAACATAATTCCAAGATTACGAACGGCGCCGACAGCGGAAAAAGAATGACTCATAAACGATATAATATATTGCTTTTTTTTGTTTTCATTATTTTGATGCTTTTGTCTCGTCGATGTTGCGCGAGAAAATCATTTGTCCTGTTTTACAAAATAGAGTCCTAGATTATTTACAGTTAAACATTTAGATAAATATTTAGTGAGTTTTTATTAACTGTGTACGTCATTGCGTTATTTTAATTTTTGAACTAACGTTATCGATTTCGTGAAAGTAATCGCGGACAATCGGTTATTTTAGGCGGTTACATGTCGTGATAGATCGAGGTTTAACTGACCTATACGTTAGATGACGACTAACATAATTGACTAATCTTTAAATTTTTTACCGCAACGTCATGTTTCGGGGAATCGACTGATCTTAACTAAAAAATTTCACGCATTCTTGTATTATTTTCGGGTAATCAATTCTTACATCATTCCCTCCCAAAATAATGAAATCTCGTTAAGTGTGCTTTGTACATAAAGTGACGCGCATGTGAAGGATGTATTTCAAGGCTCTTAATTATCGTTGCGGTGCAACTCACGAAATGTCCTTTGACGCGATAAGGCGAAAATTTCAATTATGACATTTGGCACTTTAACTTTTAAAGTTTGCTAACTATATACGCGTCTGTTTGACATTTAAGGCGGTCTCCAGACGCATGAAATTTTTCAATCGTTAAAATCTCGACAATCTTAAAAATCTTCTTTTTCATGATTGTTCAACTAAATTTAATGAAATAATTATTGTATATCTACTAATATAATTTTTTACAAATTTTTATTTACAGACGTAACACAAAAAAGTTGCAATTGCTACATTCGTCTTTTCATTGAAAAAAAATGATCCTTTGTATTAAAAACAAGAATCTTAAAAACGGCAATTGCTTTTTATTAATATTAAAAAATATAAAGCGATTTGTATTTCTTGTATTTCTCTTAACAATTAGATATTTAGGGAAGAAACTTTCTCTAAAATTTCTATTGTTAACATTCAGTCTTTTTATCTCAACTCTTCATTTATCTTCATCATACGTGGAATCCGTTTGTTCGTCCTCCCGCCATCGCGATAACAGATTTCGTGTTAGCACCGCTCAGGATTCAGGATATCTCGCCGATGACGCGTCCCGCGTACCAAGGACGCGCGCGTCGTCCTGCGCAAAATGCGCAGCAGCTTTCCCGCCCTCTGCCCTCACCACGTCTTTCTTCATTCCGCCGCTAATCAGACCTCCCTCTCCGCCATCGTCCGACGTCATAAAAATTTCGCGCGGCCCCGGGCCACGCGACTCTATTACGCATATACATTATTCAACGCAAATCGTCCGAAAACTCTCGTTGCGAATTCAACACGATGCACCGTAACCGGGTAGCAACAGGGACCCGGCAACAGGACCTGTCTCCGTTCTGTTCTCCCCCACTTCCAGCATCTTCGACCACCACACATCGCGTCCTCTGCGGCCGCGACCGTCTCTCTTTCCCTCTCCTCCCCGCGGTCGTCGCTTTTTCGTTAACAACGTCGGCTGTTCGCCTTTGGTCCGGCACAGTCTCCCGCTTTTTCGACACGTTTCGACAGCGAAACGTCACATTTCCAACGACAACGAGAATTCAGAAATTTGGACATTCAGAAATCGTAATCTCAAAGACGTAACCTTCAGAAAATCGATCTTTGATGACGAGCACGAAAAAGACCGAAAGAAACGAAAGAGATAATTAACATAAATTTCTCTCATAAATAATTCCACACTGAATGCAATTAATTAAATATAATTAGTAGGACTTATTAAATTATATTATTAGGCATTTCCTAAAAAAAAAACCAGATAAATTCGTTATAAGATTAACGCTTTCGTACGACACGATAGGACTATCAAACAAAAAAAATGATAATATGTTTACAATAAGACCGGATATTAGATACGAATTATTCCACGAAGGGAAATCTAACACCAACATATAATATTCATCGATTGGTCTAGTCCGAAATACTATTTAAATGTGTATGCGTCTGTAATGCTACGTGCTTGAAAGTATTAGCAGCACGCACGTGCTCGTAAAGCGATGACCTCCGTAAAACAAATCGATGATGATAGGGCCAGCTGACGGACCAAGGCGTATGCGAAATGAGTGGACCAATTTGAATATTAATCGACTCGCGCCGCGAAATTGGTGAGAGAGATTGCGACAGGAGAAAGGCGTTACCCCGCAAGAAGACTTGTTGCACGAAATCGATCTTCCGCTGTGCCCCGTTGCAGAAGAACTACTCGGCTGCATATCTGTCTTCCCGATGGTCCATTGCGACGCCCACGCATTTCCGCGGGCGAGAATGCGTGAGAATACGCCCGTAACGTTTTACGCATTTCATTAGCTCACATAAACAATTGCATTACGGCGGCAAAGTAGGTTAATTACGGGACTGATAAATCATGGCTGGAGTTAATTTATTCATGTAAGAAATTTAGACTCGGCTAGGGAACGAGCAAAGATCCTTGCTCGTTCCTTGACCGAGTCTAAATTTCGTATTTGTTATTTAAACACGAGTTAGTGAATGTAATTTTAATAATTTATTTATCTTTGGTAGAAATGAACAGAGATTTATAATGTGGGATACTAGGAAATTAATAACAAAATTAGTTATTCAAATCTGTCATAAAAATTAAAAAAATAGTTTAGTTAATAAGCGTTTTTTTACGTTATTTTACGTAAATATTATAGTTGTTATAATTATAAAAATTGTTAGTGATAAGATTAATTATTTTATAATTTGTTTGATTTTATAATTTTAAGAATGCTGATTATAACTAAAATTGGGATTTGATAATTTTTAGATAATTTTTTTTATAAAATCTTAATATCGAACAATTTTCCATGAGCGCTCTCTGCTTTTAATTCCATTCTTTTATTGAGGATCATTAAATCAGTGCCACAGAATCACCGTACTTATCTTGGTAGACACAATTAGTGGTACCTTGGGTGAGAGTCTCTTCGGGGTAGGTAGCGAAAGGGTGGCCCCTTAGTGGTACGCGACCAGGTACGATCGGGACCAAAGGTCAATGCTAACGATGGCTCGATAATGAGACAGATAAAATGAATGTTCCGCCAGACCAGCACAGGATTTCGACTTCACTCTCCTCTATGAGAAGAAATAATTACGATCTAAATTAAGTCGATTATAAGTGAAACGATGAATTATAATAACGATAATTGATATAATTAACAACAATAATTAACAATAATTGATGAGTGAATCATCAATTTATTTCTTAATTTTTTATCACTTGAGAATTGCCCAAAACAGTATCAATTACAATTATAAGTTTGCAATGCTTTCTCCCCAGTTTCCAAACCATAAACATGCGTTTTCAGAAACTAACATTTGCTAATATGTATTTTATGTACTCATTGCATGTATCTATGAATAAATACATGTACTTGAGAAAAAAATAAAGTTTTGAAATATTTTGTAATATTATATTTAATTTCGTCTCGTAATATTATTTGTGCTGATTGATCGAAAATGGCTTATGGCTCTCATATCCCGGAAATTTTCCTTGCTGCCTACTCCACTATTTTCGACCAAGATAATTTTAGTGATACTAAAATAAGAAAATTTTCGATCGGTCTTTTGAGGCATACTTGTTACATATGACGATTACGCCTACGGGAATATGTTGACCGACTTATTGAACGCGTTCAGAAGGCCAGACGTTTCATTCAGCAGTGTCGGAGATGGCTTCATGAATGAACGAAACAAGCGGACGTTGTCGAAGGACGTCACTCAGGTAAGGTTATCGGGAGCGTTGGACGCGATTACGAGCTCAAAGGCTTGTTTTATCTCGCAGCTAAACGCCGGCTCCTAACATTACTTACGGTTTATGCATCGCAATGTACCTATCTATACAGTTTCCAATTACGACTATTAAACGAGCGCCCCGATTCGCTCGTGTATAATTCATCCGCACTATATATGTCTTTATAACAATATTCGCTTAGTATTAAGGAATAGTTTCTGAAATCTTCACGGGAGAATTACTAATCAACTTTGAGTTTTTTCTACGTGTCATGTTTCTAAAATTTTAAGTCATAAAAATCTTTAGATCTCTAACTTATTTATTACATATTAAATATTATTTTTATTTAATTCTTACTATTTATATGCAAGTATCAGCACGATATATTTATATATTGCTAAAATAATGCGCGAGAAAATCGAAACAAAAATCAAAAAGACATAATATAACGCTAGGATTTTTCAATGTATTACACTCTCTGAAGAATATTTTTTTGTAATAATTGTCTCACAATTAATTGCTCGCAAAAAGCGACATGTCGCTTTCCTTGAAAAATAAATCTTTTCTCTCTCCTGTTTCTCTCGCAAATCGTATCATCGAACAATCACTTACGTTACACAAGCCTTTGATTACTCGCAGATTATACGATATGAATGTAGCCATCCGGTGGATTCCAATTACAACTAACGGGAGCAAGAGTATACTCGCATATATTCCGACGAGCATTCCGCGCAAGGCCATTCGTCGTCCGGTAAAACCGTGTCTGCCGATCTTCTTTATTAGAGAGACATTCTATTTGCTTTGACTTGCATAAACCATATCAAGTCGTTATCTAAATAACTCTTCTTCAAGAATATTGCCGTCCGATCCGGTTTTGCGTGTGAATGCATCTTCACGCAACATTTTGCACGTTGTATTTCAATAAGATAAGCAAATATATTTATTAAGCGAGATGTTATAAATCAAAATCGGTCTCATGTTCTCGTGTGTCTCTGATCAATTATGTCCCGCAGCAATAAGATCGAAGGAATACGATAAACGGAAAAATATGTAAGAGTTACAGCGCTAAGAGAAATTAATCGCAAAATTCGTAACAAATCCTATAAAAAGGATAGGATTTAAATTTTATATTTTTCTTAAAAATTTTAGAATTTTTTGAGTTTCAAAATCGTATCTATATATTTGCAATCTACGTTATATTTTTATTCTAGCTCCTTGATATAAACAAATCGCAAGGCCTATTTTATCAAGCATATTTTTTAATCGCGCAAAAGAATTTACAATAATTACAGTTGCCGTTGCTATCTATCCTCACCTTCATTTTTTTCAGTTTCCTTGATTATAATTATTACATTTATATTTTCCCCTATTCTTTCCCCCGCTTATGTATCCTTTATTTTAGATCAACTATATTCGCTAATTGCATTATTTTTATAATATTTTATATTGCATTTCTTGGCAATGAAAATAAAATTTAAAAATAATTAAAACATAAACAAAGACATACGTTCAGTTATAATTTTAACGAAAATTAAAAATGCATTTTCATGGAAATGTTCGTATCTCCTTTGGAATAAATACACTACCGTAGCGGCGAAAAATGAACGCGTTTCAATCCTCATTAGTACACAGGCGATCCCTCTTGTAGCAACAAAAGCGAACAATTCCTCTAACACGCGTATTCATACGTGACTATTATCTGCGAATCGCGTCCCGCGATGGAGTAATTGCCGGACGGCAAAGCGCGCCTCGTAACTCTTTTATGACGATCCGTGAAGCGAATAACTAAGCCGGCCGATATGAGATTCGAGCGTACCGCGCCGCTCGTCAACGCGCCCAATTAATCGCGCGGACGGCGAATCTATAAAACGATTAAGGTAACGTCCGCGGATGTAAAACACAGACGACGGAGAGTCTAAATGTCAACTGGTATAGAAACTCTAATCGTTCTCAGAATATTGTACGCAATAAAATATCGTTAAAATGATCGGCGCATATATTATAACACAAAAAATTAAAAAATGTTCTTCGCGATAATTTCGATCGCTTTACTAATGCCGAGCAATGTACACAAGCAATTATAGCTTTTGCTTGTGCAAAATTTTCACGACGAAATTGTTGCAATAAACAGTACTGAAAGTTTCTTTGTTGAAAAAAGAAGACTTATGTGATGAAAGTTCTCAGATCTGGATATTTAGGTGGATTTTAGAAAAGTGGTCCGAATAAGGAATTCTAGCGAGTTACACTTTAACAGAGTCAAGAACCGAGGGCTCCACGCTGCGAGAACACGTTCCCTACCTTTTGCGACGCCGCGTGTTGTCTAGGTCGTGTAAAACGAAGGGTGTAGATGAGAGAGTGTTTGGAATCCGAGGGAAACGAAACGGGAAAAAGCGGTCTCATGACGCGATACATTCGGTTTATAGGCCTGTACGTAGAGAAGAGAGACACTTGATGAAATACGCGAATCTTTATTACAGCTATTATGCGTCAATGATAATAAAAGCGGCAATAAAATAAAATTATAGGTCTCTATACATACGCATATTATAATTGCAATTAAAAACACGAAACAAAATCAATATATACTGAAAATGATATACGGATTCTCGTAATTAAAATAAGCTAAAATAAAATAAGTATAGAAAAAATAATTATGTAAAACACTATGTACATTTAAAACATAAAAATAGAGATATATCAGTAATGTTTTAATATTCTTCTTGTAATTTTTTATACGTAAAGATTGTTCACAATATTGCATTATATTTTTTAATATCAATAATATTAAACATTTTACTAATCCAATTAAAGCGAAACTTAAATAAAAATTTACAAAATTGAAGATATCTAAATTTTAGATTAGATTAGTTGGTAAAATCTATACGTTGGACTATTTTTAAAGACTTGCGGTAGGTTAGATTTATCAGACGCTGTTCAAATTAAGTGCTTCGTTCTAACGTATACATTGCCGAAAGGCAGGCCAAGTGTCTGCTCACGACAGCTGTTGTGTGCAAATAAATGGCGCGTTTCGAATGTCCTTTGATTATGTCCACGACACAATACAGTTAGTTTTGAATCTTAAGACTGTTACTGGTTCAGAATTCTTTCATGATACACGCTTACGCAACAAGCTTTCACTTTCGAATAGTCTGTATCATCTTCTAGTACGTCAAATAACGCACTAAAAAAACTAAGAAATAAAACATGCAAATTCAAGCGCATAATATAAACATTTTTCTCAAGATAAAAAATTAAAATATATATAATTATGATATATATAATATAATTATATATATAATATAATAATATATAAATATATATATATAATTATGTACTAATTTAAAAATATTAATTTCATCTCAATATATGTATCAATGAAAAAAGCATTGTGTAAAAAATAGAATTATGATCATTCTTGAAGTTTGTTATTTTCTTCAATAAATTTAAGAAATAAAAATTCGACTGACATAATAATCGGACACTTTGGAGAAATTTTAATTCTGAAGAAATACAGTAGAAATTTGAATAAGCGAAGAAAGAAAGAAAGAGAGAAATTGAGCGCGAAACTTTGGAGACCTTGCAACTCTCAGCTAGGAGATTCAGGTATTCTTCCTCTTTCTCTTAACCTTTCATTCCTCTCTCTCTCTCTTTCTCTCCAGATCGCTGTCCTCCAGCGCTGGAACCGCGGAAGGCGACCTGTTGCCAAGGGAAGGCTTAAAAGTAAACAACGTTACGTCATGAGGGCCCCTGGTGACTAGAGATCTGCTGTGTGGTGCCGGTTGAACACCGGTCTCTGTTCCCTATAGTATCTCTCTCTCTCTCTCTCTCTCTCTTTCTCCAGTGCCGATGATCGCCAAATCTTATTCCAGTCGCATTTTATATATGAGGTAGTCGCTTTATCTAGATCCTCTCCGGTGGCACACTCATTTTTTACGTCGCGTACGAAAGAAAATTATCTCTTTCTGGCGAGGCGAATAATCATAATAGATAATCTATCTGAATTATCTGTATTTGATAAGCTACTTTACTCATTAATCATTTGTATTTATATATTCGTGCTATAATTTTTATCCTGTTCAAAAAAAATATATATATACATAAAAAAATATGGAGTAATAAATAATAGAATTAACAAGAATTCTTTTTTTTTTTTAAAAGATCAGCGCATCCTTTTCGCGTTTCTTAATTACATCGACACGATCACATATTCGATAGAAACATAATATTCGCGCCTCTGCCATCTCTTACAAAGGGCCTGACGCGAACAATATCAGTATGTGTCACTTGCATCCATAAATCGCGACAAAATAACATTGCAGATCCTGAGTATACATCCGCAGAACTTACCTATATAGGGGTAGAAGAAAGCGGTGGTGGAGGAAACGCAGGAGGTATAATAAAAAAAAGGTCATTGAGCATCAACGAGAATACGCGGCCTCTTCGTCGGCGGACCGCACTGGTTATTCAGTCCGCGAATAATAATCATAGCGGTCGCTCTCCTCCCGTTCGTTTCGGCGCGACTGCCTCTTTCCCTCTCATTCTTTTTCTCTTTCGCTCCTCTCGTGGATCTCCGCAGCGGTCGCTGCATAGCAACAAGGATCGACCTCTCGCTCTATCCTGTGAGCCATGAGGAGGCCAGTCAGCCCGCGAGTATGGCATGATCGGCCCGTCCGGCCCCGAGGACGGAAGGCACGCCGAGGACAGAAGAGGAGAGAAGCTGAAGTGCGAGCAAGACGGAGTCGCGAACCGCGACACGGAGGGTGCCGGAGAGCAACGGAGGAGAGCACGCGGGACGACAGATGCGACGAAGGATAGAGAAAGAGGACGCGAAGCGAGAGAATGAAAGGGATGTAGAGAGGGAGAGAGAGACCGAAAAGAGGAACAGAGAAAGAAGCGCGGGAATACAGAAGAGAGGAGAGAACGAAGGAAGCGAGAGGGAAGTCTCGAGAATGCGAATGGGAAGACAGAGAGCGGTAGAAAATATAGAACGAGACGGAGAGAAATGTGCGCGCGAGAGGCGACGTCAGAGATACGTGTACCCTCCCCCTCTCGTCTAGACGAGACGCAACGGAGTGTGGTCCACCCGCCGCAGCCTCTGTCTTCGGGATCTCCACGCTCCCTTCGGCTTCTTTTTTTTTCGCTCCCCATGGGTCTCCTATTTCGCGTACCGACCGCGCCGGACGCGAGCCCACCTTAATTTTGAGACTCGTCGCGATCGCTGACAGCTGTCGGACGGCGACGTGGAAGGATCACGTCGCGTCCTTCTCATTGCTCAGCGTGTGACCCCCCTCGATGACCGCACTCGTTGCTAAAACGTATCCTAGTCTGCGAGCGCACGTAGCCCACAGAATTTGGCGCCAACCGAGCGCGTTGTTGGTGTGTCGACACGTGTCCGCGCTGTTAACGTTTGACGCCAAACATCTAACATCTCTTAGTCAACACGCTGGACCTCCTCCATCGTTTTAAGACTTAAGACGAAAGTTCAATATATAAATTAACATATATAATATTCGCGCCTCTTTATGTCAGTCGCAAAATTTCTGCCGTTTTACTTGCACTACGATAAATTAATTTATTCTATTCTCCCGATTTCTCGTAGACAGAAAATTTCTTTCTTTCCTTAAGAGGCAAACAATTTTGGTTATATCCAGAGTTAATAATATTATAGCGTATTGTAGAATGCAATAACGATAATTCTCTAATGCAGTTGATTATGCAGTAAAAAATTCATCCATGTAGTTTTATAACACAAAGAGCTCTTTTTTTACGCGTTTACGAAGTTATCTCTATGTCAATTATATATATATAATTTCATATTTATCAATTTTTCCCAGGATTTCCAGCGCAGGATTTCCGCAATTTTAAATCGATAAAGTCTGTCAATCCACAGTCTGTGCTCGCATTCTTTTCGTGTCGCAGCTGGCCAGTAGAAATTTACGCCAAATGAACACAGCTGCGTGAAATTAACAAGAGTATGATTCAACTTTCTCCCTATGTGAATAATCCGCGAGATATATGCGTTCTTTCTGATTTTCGGCGACTCCTCCGAACCATATTAAAACGGCAGGCAAAGAAACCACTCAGGTATAAACAAATTTGCATAAACGTTTCTATGATCAAATAATATTCCACACTTTCGTCACAATCGTGCGTGACTTTTTTCATAATTAAGCATTCGATTTAATTGATTTATGCGGCCATTTGATGTCGCCGATCGTTATGGGAATTTTGGATCATCAATTTGCATAATGCATAAACTTTTTAACTACACCCGTTACGCTCACCATCGTATTTTATATGAAATTTATATGAAAAATAGATAAAGACGGATAATATCTAATTTAAAAAATTATAGAAGAAAAATTATTTTGATTAATTATCCTCTGTTATATACATTATATGGGATAAATACACAACTTATAGTGTAAAATAAAAATATAATAAATAAATATATAATTTAGGAAATTAGAATGGGAATTTTTGGCAACATGCCTTATCTTTGATGTGTAATACGATAAATTAAAAAGTGCACTGCACAATTGGGAGAGAAATTGTGGGAGATTAATGTTAAGTGAAACACCGTTGAAACAGCGCGAGAATTAATTTGTGATCCACTTAACGGTCACTTACTGATTCTTCACGATACATCGATCAATAATATCAATCTAGAAGTGACTGAATCGACGGGAGGAGGTCCCAAGTGGATATCGCGTGCCACGTGGATGGGCCAATCATATGGACGATGACGTCGCGAATTCGGCCAACTAGCAACAGCGGATGTCGATCCGTTCGCGCGCGAGTTCCTTTACCTGCCTCTTTCTCTTTCTATCTCTCCCCTTCTCTTGACCGGATAGAAATTTTTGTGTCCCATCGACGGACCTCCGCCTCCGTTTCTGGGAAAAGGAGAGACGTGAGATTTACAAGCGGCGCGGCTGACAAAAGGCGCCAAAGGGACCTTCTGCCTTCACCTATGAATAATTATCGCGGTCCCCGCTCGCGATATCTGTGCGCGGTTAAGTCCGAGGTTAAAGAAACTCGGCATCAAAAGCGAAATTAGCGATAGGTTCGGCAAGTTTATGGAAATGAATCGTTAAAACGTATAAAAAATTCTTTAACGTTTCAGTAAATGTTTCATGATGAATCTGGTTTATAACGTGTGGGGCTTCGATCGCCACCACGGAATTGCTTTCATCCCAATTCTGTTTTTTTTTTGCTACTTCACTGCACTGCACATCGTATAACAGATTAAGAAAATAAAGATCATGGGCAAAAATCGAATTTTTCCTTCCATTTTATTTCAAGAGTTTATCAGGAAAGACGGACAGGGTTATTATTATTAAATTATAAAGCATCTATTTCGAAAGATTTAAAGCAGAAAGAAGCCGGGGTTAAACCCGAGGGATCAACTTGAAATTAACTTTCGCGGCACGTATATGCCAGACGCACTCCAAATGATACAGCAAAATAATCATGCGCGTAGATAAGCTACGTGATACAGCGACAAATAATGAGTACTGCGGTCCAGCCGTTAGAACGTGCGGTTAACAGCGCACGTTGGTAAACGTCGTTTGAAATCGTGACTCGTCATTCGCGGAGTATTTCCGCTGTATAACACGGTGATGTTTACAAGCGCGTATGTACGTGCTTTCATGCGTGCGAAACGAAGAGCGAGTGCGCGCGTCTCCTATTATACTCGTAATAATACTGCGGATATGTATTCCGATGTGCGGAGATCGGAATGCATCGGGCCATCAAGCAGATCTATGTTGCACAGATTGACACTGCATGCAACAGCGAACAATGTCGCAATGTCGCGTTAAACCGGTTATGCCGATCATCGATGTAGCTTTCTTATAAGTAAATATATTACGTAGCATAGATCGTCAATTTTCTTTGACGTTATTTTATCGCACTATCCATAAAACAGTCAACTCCTCGCACGTGGGAAATCTGGCGATTATCAACTCTTCTATGTTATTGATTTTATTATCACGGACTATCAAGAGAAACTATCGCTGCAAGTAAATTTTTTTTCGGAGAGGGTTATTGACTCCTTCACTCATAACGTATCCCACCAAATGAGAAACCGGTCATCCTAGGTCATAGATAAGAAGTACGGAACAAGAGCGTCGGCGAAACGTAAAGGAAAAAAGAAAAAGATAAGAATAGAGATAGAGATTACAGGAAAAAGAGAGAGAGAGAGAGAGAGAGAGAGAGAGAGAGAGCGCAAAACTGCCTGGACAAAAACGCTCCGCGCAGCTGCCGCTCTACCAACGAGTTTTATCGTTCTAAGCAAGGGAGGTTTCTGTTCTTCCCTCTCCCCATCGTCTTTCAGGGTTTTCGACCGTTCCCTTTTTCATTCCGTTTGCCTTAGACGTCTCTATTTCTCTTTTCCTCCTATTGTCGCGCTCTCTCTCTCTCTCTCTCTCTCTCTCTCTCTCTCTCATATGGAATTAATACTTCTCGCTAGACGCCACCAGTCGAGGTTTCAAAAGCGAATCTACAGTATAGGGGCAGCTGTTGTACATTCCGTCGTCCCTATCTTCCTTCGGAGCCGCCCTCCCTCACTCTCTTCTACTCTCGCGTACCTCACTCTTTCCACCCCCATTCCCTATACTTTTCTTTTTGTCAGCCGCAGGCATACGTAGTGCTCGCCTTTGCTTGGTAATCTTACCTTTCTTGGGCTCGCTCGTGACCTGCCCGCACCAAGCATAATTGAGTCTGAGTTGAAAAAGAGCCCCCCCAAGAAAATTACAAGACACATTTCTCTTCGCGAAGAAATCGTGCTTATTAACGCTTTCGCTTGAGAATATTAACATCGTGCTGAATTTTAAAAACAATTCTTTGCTGTTATAAGCTTATCTAAATTTAGTTATAGAATAAATTTTGTAGAATAAATAAGAGAGATGTATTAAGAGTAATTTCAAATGTATGTATACAAATATATGTATATAAAAAGATATATGGCATATGTAAAAGATAAATCCTATTTTTTTCTCTTGTAAAATATACACATTTTATTCATCAAACTTATAATCCTAACAGATATTCTCTATTGAATAATAAACAAAATTGTTCATAAAGTTTTATTTTCTTAATAAAGAATAGCATTCCATCATGCAATCTTTAAAATTTTTATTTTTTTGCTTTTTATAATTTATGCATTACATTTCATTTCTTTTTCCTATTTTCTACATTACCAAGTTTTTATTAGAATAAAAAATTTTTTAGTGATACATAAAAAAATAAGCCAAAATGTAGAATATTCCCATATATCTGGATAATTTCAACTTGATAGTTTTCAAAAATTGAGCGTCCGAACAGGTAGACCTTGTAGACGGTGAATACTTTTATTTACACACAAGAGTGCAATAAATCTATGCGACTTTTAGATTACAGTTACCCTGACATGTTATCTGTCCACGGAAGGGTTAAAGGGTTTCGGCGTCAACGGAGCACACACGATTTGGTTGTTACTGTGTAAGATAAAAGTATTCTGGAGATTAAAGTATTTCTTTCAATTCATATCTCCGCCGGAAGCAACAGCGCGAGACTTCGACCCGCTATAACACTATTCTCATTCAGAAATTGTCTCCCAGTTGTATAATCAACGATCATACTGTTTTTTTTCTTTTTCGATCAATACATTAGGAATGTGTCGACTAGTGTCGACTGCTTTCGTAACCACAGGAAATTAAACAAAGAGGAAATTAATTGTCTACCAGTTCTGGATGCTCGCCTTAATGAGAAAATTTATCTAAATAAGAACAATAAATGTTGAAATGTAATAAAATACGATTTAAATTCTCTAAAAAATTGTTGAACTTTAAATAGACATCGATTTGAATACAATAATAGCGTTCCTTTTCTATATAATTTTTTTCATGTTTCTTTTTTCATTCAAAAATTGTCTCCCAGTTGAATAAATAAATATCTGCTCTTTAGAAACAGTTAATCCTATTGTTAATTCTAAAAAAAAGCTATAAATTATCTATATTTTCCGCAAACTACGAGCAGGAATATTTTAGTTAAAATTATTATTTATCTGAAATCTATTTGGATACAATGTCACAATTTGTTAACATGTTTATATATCAAGATAAAAATATATTTTAATATTAAAATTTTATCAAAGAGTTTCATTAATATTATCGTAAATTGACATAATTATGTAAATTGCTATCAATCAGTCTTCACTCACATCAAATTTTCTTAGTACATTTTGAACGATTCCTCGTCACCTTGCATTCGACACACGGTAAACAATGTATATACATAAGAATGTACTTTCACGTCCGGGATGAACTTGGAAAAGAGACAGGAATTTGACGTTGAGAAAGGATATTGTACGAGAAGAAGCCCTGACTAATTATCTATTCATCGAACAATATTACATTCCAAAGAAATGCTGCATTCTCGTTTTGGAAGAATGCAAAGGGAAAGGCGGTGAAAAAGTCAGAAGACTGGAATGTATTTTATTGTTACTTTTAATTAAGTAGCTTGTAAAAAGAAATTCGAGAGAATCGGAGATTTAATAAAAGAAAAATTTGCTCGATATATACATGTAAATTTATTGTTGATTTAACGTTTAATACTCGACACTCGATTTAATTAAAGAAGATGCTGCGTTACTAATTGTAAGAGTATTTCTCTACGCGATTTCAATGTCGGTTTCAAACGGCAAATACCGCTTGAAGTCACACAAACCAAGAAGACGATCATTCTTCGCGTAATTGACAAAGGCTGGACGCACAATGGATGGTGCTCGTTTGTGCAAGACAGATGAATAACGAATCGAGTGAGTGACAATGTAGGGAATGAGACGCGTTCACGCAGTCCGCTTTGTATTCACTCACGCGAATGCAGCCGCCTTGCGGTACAATTGTAACATGCGTGTATCGATGCGTTGCAGTCGCGCGAATGAATGATATAACATCGGAATTACGTATGACAAACGACAAGATTTCTGTTTATTTTCCGATAATATACGCATAATAAAAGATTAAAATTAAACATATTGAATAACGCAACGTTGAATAATTAAAATCGTATATAAATTTTTATCATCATTATTAGCATTCTGAAAAATTATTGTATAACTAATTTAATCAATCCAAACTTTTATTGATAAAAGTGTTAAAAAGAGTCAAAAAAACTTGATTCAAACTTTTATTAATATATTCGTATACTAATACATATCTGACTATTCGAGATCTTTATATTAATAGAGCATGTATAAATTATCTATTAACAAGATATATATTCTCCCTCGTAAACTTTAGTCAAAGTTTTTTATATTTCATTTTTTTAAGACTCCTCTAAAAAATAGTGTTTTTCTCAAAATTTCATTTCTTTGTTTCGCACTGGCAGTGATTTATTATGACCGGACTAGTCTTTCTTCTATATCACCTTTCTTTTCGTCTTGGCAGCCTCTGCCTGCAGCACGTATCGCGTAAACAATTCGGTAAACCATATGTTACCAAAACGTGACCGAGCACGATCGAAGCGCATGTGGAAGAAAACAGACACAATGAAGAAAATTCGCTTATTATACAGTCTTCTTTCTCAAAAATTCGAAGTTTTCCTTTTCTCTCATAATCCAACTTAAAACGTGTGAGTGTATTCCTACAAAGGGTTACGGCTACCCTGCGCACATCTACTATCACGTTCTTGCTAGCTACGAACTAGAGATCCAGATTTTTCGAAGCTATATATGTGTGTGTCTTCACCAGCTGCTAAACATCCCTCGATCCAAATACTTCGATTTTCTCGTCCGGCCGTGTGTCACACAACAGAAATATGAACGAAACGATTTTCATTTCAATTTGGTAAAAATCTTGCAGTTCTGTAGAAATATTTTCAAATATTGTCACTGTTCAAATATTTGCACTTTCTTTTCTTAGAAGTCCTCGTTTTTATTTTAATAAATGACGCTTTTATACAAATTTTCTCAAGTTATCCTCACATTTTTTGTGCAATTTATATTTGCACCATTGTTCTCCTAGACGTTAAAAATTGTTGTTTTCTTCCTTAAAGGAAAGGGAACTACAGGACGGTGAGCACCTTCTTATAAAGGGTCGCATGCTGAGACATTTTAATGTAACTACCTGCATATCCGTGCAGATTAACGAGCCAAAGGGAGTTAGCGACAGCTGTGCATGTAACGCTCCGATACATAAATTATCTATCTTTACATCAAAGAAGTCTAGAGCTAGTACGTTCAGTTCTAAGTGTACTTAGCGTTTATTGGAATTATTTCATTGCTTTAGGCATCTTACCAATTTATCTCGTAGTTTCGTAAAAATTTGTAAACTCGGTAAAAACTTAGTCACCATTTTCCTTCCTTTACTTCCTTCCTTTAGCCTGCTCGCTACAATCCTGATTAAGTCAGGTGTTATCTACGGCACGATCGTGCTTTATTCATTATCGGCCGACACCAAAGTGACCTGTCGTAAAACGACTTACTGAAAACCTTCATCTATAGTCACGCGGCAGGTGTGTCCGGCAATATCTCTCTTTCTACCAATCGGACGTCACAGAATTCGTCGCCTTAACATTAAGTTTGTGCTATTGCGTTAATAGACAATCGGCGTGTATACTTTCAATCATTTCTTTAATAATTCTACTTATTAAATTCGTTCGAATTATTAACAATTAACATAACTTTCGCTAACGAATCATTTACGGGAGAAATTGCCATCAATCATGTACATCTGTTGTATAACAGTGCAATTTATAATGCCGATGTAAAGCGCCTAATAAATTTATTAAATACGACTCTCGTGAGTGATAGAGATTAATATTTCAAAATCAACGGATATTACCGACTCGCGTCTCTATGTTACGAGTTACTCTTTACAAAATCTAATTGTACGGCGTAGGCACGTAGCGATATAAATCCAACGTACAATTTAATGCATTTATCGAGACATTGAATCTCGAGCTCATTCATTTGAAGAATCACTAAGAGTGCACGGCCTCGAGAAGATTGCGGGACCAAAGGTCCGTGTAATAATAAGTTTGCTCTCGTCTTTGGAAGGATACCCTTCGCGGTTTTTTTTCTTTTGCTATATTAAAGCGCGGAAAATAAGCATCTACGCGAGACAGCCAATCTTACCAAGGCGGAATCTTCCCCATCCAATCAGCCAAAAACATGACAAGAATATTTATGAACTGTGTAACTATTGCAACCTTTACAAGTTTAACAATCTAGAATAATGTAATTGCATTTTACTGTTACTTTTTTATTTTATTGTTAATAAATTAAATCATCGCCCAAGTGTTATCATAAACAGATAGTAAACAAAATTAAAATGTTATCCTATGTTTCAAAAAATTAAAATAATTATATTATTAAAACAATCGTATTATATGAAATATATACATTAAAATATATATTTCAATGCATATATTGATATTTAATACTTATTATTTTAACGCAAATATTGATAAATAAAAACTGCATGGTCTATTAATTTTATTCAACGTTTCCTCGAGGCTATTAATGTTTAGAGCAAATAGAAGTCTTTTAATCTTGGAATACGTATGCACCCTATGATTTTCGCAGAAGCTAGACGGCGCGCGGCGCCTTTAAGAGGGACCATTGTCGAGAGGTAGAGAAGGATGGGACGGTCGTGCATTCGATTTAATGCGTTTATCGGGGTCTATCGAGACATTCCTGGTCTTTTTACCGAGAGAACGGGCGAACCATCGTGGGACCGGGAGGAAGTTTGCTCGCTGCTGCCTGCAACTCGTTACACACATGCCGTCTTAGGATACCCTATACAATGTGTGCACACGTGTATGCGAGTGCACGAGCAAGGAAGAGAGAGACAGAGAGAATTGGGAGGTTGGAAGGAGGAGAAATCGCAATACTGATAACTATCGATCGTACGACCCCGAGTATCGAACACAAAGATGCATGGAGAGACCCGTGTTCTCGGGAGATATCCTTCGGATTCCAAGAAGAATATTCCGCGAAGAGTGTCCAATATTCCATAAAATTCAAATTCTGTGTCTGATTAAAAAATATATATAATTACTCATTTTTCACATTTATTTGATAATTCGATCCATATCAAAATTAATTTCATTATATTTTTGGAAGCAGAGTGTCTAGAATCTAGAAAATAATATAACAATGTATAGATGTTTTATGTAGGGGTGTATAGAATAGAAATATATATATTTCTTCATTCATTGGCCTTTTTCAATTTTCTAGATAGAGAGAAATGGGATAAGATCTTTTAAATATATATGGAATAAGAATTTAATAATTAATCTTTGCTAAAACAACATAGACAGTTCGCCGACCTCGAAACATTAATTTTCCCACAATAAAGTGTTACTGAAATTAGCTCGAAATTAACAATGCAAATGGCCCGGGAATTGTCGTGTGCCATGCATATTTCACGCGGTGGTGGCACGCGTGGTTTACTCGCCCGTTACTATTTTACTTCGTGTAAAAACGGTCCCTCTGCTGTCCGTTGTATCGGACTGCTTTACGCTTCGCGAAGCACGCAGTGAGAAGAGAGCCTCTGGCCGGAACCTGATGCACCTGGCCAGGTGCTAACGTAGCAGTGGGTCAATATGAACATATGACGATACTACCGCGGAGATCGCTGAGTAGGAAAATAAAACGCAAAATAATAATGAACGAGCGGGCGGAATGTTTCTTCACTTTCTTCCTTGTTCGCACGCGCAGCTTGTAAATAATCCTTCATATACAAATTTGCTGCTTCGGTATTAAATGAATTGATTATTTGAAAAACGGGATAGCCAAGAAAACTAACAATAAGAAAAAAAAATAATAATCATAAAAATTCTTGATTATTTGTTAAAAAGTAACATATGCATCGCATCAATTATTTTTACAACGTTCTATCTCATAAATTATTAATATCTTAGAAAATTTTCCTTATTCTTAGAAGGAGAGTTAAAAATTATTAGCGAGTATGTAAAATTGTTTTTTGATTTTTTTAAATTCCGAAAGAGGATCTATCTTCGAGAGACTATATCGCCAATTCTTGCCGATGTCGCGATCGAAATTACACGATACTTAAAAACAAGTTTATAGTCGTCTTCGTGTCAATTTGTCTTTTTCCCGAAACGGAAGACTCGCTCGACCGGATTCTAGCGCGTCCCCTGTGAAATTGTCAAGGCACCCACCGGAAAAAGGGGCTGCACAAGGAGTCTTCCTTTTCACAGGAAACACCCGTACGAGACCTGCGGTCGACAACGTTAGATGGCCACTCAACGGACTCCGCGCAGCCGTTGCTAATTAAAGAACAATTCCTTCCTTCCTCTTTCATCGAAAATCGCCCTTCCTCCTTGCGGAATTATCTTCGTCCGGTTCGTCGTGAAATTAATTTCCCCAATCGTGATAAAAGGACGGACGTTATTATAAAGTCGGAAGCATGATTTTATCTTTTTGTCCAAGAGTGTTCAAAATTTCGATAAATCGATTTTTTAAATATTTTAAAAAGATATCCAGAGTATTCTTTTATGAAAAATAGCGAGTGATGTTTATAATTATTGGCATTTATTGAATATAAATTAAAAGAAAGTACCTAAAATTCTAAATATTGATGTTTTCTAGCAAGATTGAATGAGTAATCGCCGACTTTACCACGGTTTTAGTCATGCGTTATGCAGTAATGCATCGTTGACAGAAACGATCAAGGAAGGGACGTTCGCACATTCATTCTCATGAACGGTCGCACCGTATCTCACCGCGAACTTTCTACGGTATCCCGTAAAGCTGTCTGAGAGGCTAAGAGAGCCGAAGTAATCAGAGAAATGTGACGAAACGGTGAAACAAAATCGAGTTTCCCTCACTCGTAGATCTGTGAAAACCTAATACCGGCCAGTAAACAATACAATTTCCTTTAAAAAATTTATTATACGTTTTTTTAAAATTTGCAATTTATAAAGATACGACATTTATGAAACATTTATAAATAAAAAAGATTGACAAAAATATAAAGTTGTATTCTATATAAAACTTCAAATTTAATGGCACTACATTCAGGTGATATAAACATTAATATTAGGTATTATCTTTCTATGAATAGCATGATAGTTCTTTAAACTTCGCGGTTAAGACGTGCTTCTCATCTTTTTATCCGCATTGCACGCTTGCAGTTCGGCATTCTCGCACAACTGTCGTAAAAGACTTAAAGGGCTCTGCAGGCCCGCCCTTTGTTTTAGTGTCAGATACCATAATATATTCGCATTGTTCTCTCTGTGGCCGGTTTTTGCCGCAGGCCGATTCGCGATTCAAAGAAGAAACGAGCACTGGCACGGTTCTCTCTGAATGTGCAAGAGGAGAGACGGGGACGTCGCTCTGATATATCGTTCGCCAGAACTCGATTTTGGTAGAGAGCACTAAAATACTACGTTGCATACATTCGTTCGCGAACGTTAACGTCGATTTTTCTTTACAATGCGCCGCGATCGAAATTTACGATCCAACCGTCTTTCACGTCGCAATTTTATTTCGCCGTTCTCCCGCGCGATCTCTTAAAAATTCAATCATCAACATTTCTTTCTCTCTCATTGTTAGAGAAATTACTTAACTTCTCTAAAACCACAACAAGAAAATAAAATAAATCATTTACAGTTTCAGCCATCGATAGTCCATTAAATTTGAGAAAGATTTCAAATGCAAATTCGACAAAATGCTTTTATATCGCTTTTAAAGTAGTCCATGAAAGATTGATGATGTGAAATCTCGCGGAACTTAATTTTACGATGAAATCTTACGATGTTTTGATACCTACCACGCTCATCTTAATGTTCGTTCGGCAACGAGCTTTCGCCATTTATTATCTCGCAAGCGGGATGCCATACACAGGCAAATCGACAATGCATCGTTTCACCGTCGCATTGGCTCGTGTGATAAAGAATGGCAATGCGGATGTGTGGTCGGCATTAGCTTTGACACGAGCGCGAATACAGACCTCGCTATCGTTTCGCGCGCGCAACAAAAGATCTCGAGGTATGCCACTTGCATTCGCTATTACAATCTAACGCGAGAAGGAATGCGTCGCTTGTTCGACAAGAGAGAGAGAGAGAGAGAGAGAGAGAGAGAGAGAGAAAGAGAGCAAGCAAGAACGAGAGAGCAGCAGTGTCGAGGGGAGACGGCAGGTAGTCCCACCGACGACGGGAACGAGAAAGCACGTACATCACTGTCACCGATTCTTCACGCCGTCGTCTGACTGATTTCCGCGAGTAAATCATCGCGTTTGCTTCGCCGCTTTGGCTCGAAGTTCGCCCTCGCGCTTTATGGACGTCCAGCGGGGCCGCGCACGGGAATGTAATAGAAGCATTTGTGCGAAAACGACTGCACAATATGCCGCGGAATATTGATAAATGTTACATAAAGTTGGAGCACTTGTCGTAATTTCTCGTGAATTATTCATATTTTACGAGAAAATTCTAAGGATGCAGAATACGAAGGAACCGTTTATGTTGTCGTACACATTTAATAACTTCTTCAATATTAATACGTAATGTATATATCATAAAGAATATCGCTTGATATAATATATACATTTTTTGTTTACTTAAAAAAGAATTTTTTAAGTTTATTGTCCACTACATTAAGTAAGTCTTTAAGAATTTTATATTGTATTATTTAATTTTTTAATCAGTATACGATAAGATTATACAATATATAAGTAACGTGTCTATGTTAAACGCAACGACGATTTCCGGCTGCGCCAAAATATAATTATTATGCGAATATCGCGATACGCGGATTTCAATTGCTACGAGATGAAATTATGCAAAGCACGCAGAATCTCATCATTGAGAAACATCCGTCAAATTCTGCACACCGTCGACGGGCCTCGCTTATCTGGAGCCTAACGACCCACGAAGCAATTATCCTTCGCGGCGGCTCAAAGCCGAAATGACGATAAATCAACGTCAAAGTAATGATCTCACAATCGAAACAATTACCCGACCGCGATTCGATTTTGTGCGCGCGAACTATGCGAATGCCAATTTAGTCGAGGAAATCCTAAAGATTACCGGGCTATCGATTATCGCTGGCTGATAATTAGCCGTCGTGTGTCTGCTCTCGCGAGAATTACGAGCGCCAAAACGACGAAGAACAGTCGACTATGAACGAAGAGAAACGATCCAGCATCCTTAATTACCGGGTTTCGACATGTCTGACTCAATGTGCAAAGCTACATTCAGATGGCACAACACGCCGTGTGCTCTATGCAGAACGATTGACGATTGATTATTAATTAATTATGTGTACTGCGACGAAAGTAACGCATAACATATAGGACTGTATTCGTTGCCATGATTAAAATACCGTGCATTATGCCTGCTTGATTTTAAATATATAATGCAACGAAACATTAATGTGTTTTGTAAAAACATAATGTGAAAATCAGATTAATAATTGTGAAGAATTGCTTAATAATTAAATCGTATTACAATTTTATGCGCAATAACTATGACATTGAATTACATCAAGTCAGCCGAAGAAAAACGTAGTACATTCTCCAACTTTATGTAACATTTATTAATATTCTATGGCATATTATGCTATCATTTCCGCACAAGTGCTTCTTATTACATTTCCGTGCGCCGTCCCATTGGACGTAATAGTTATTGCGCATTAAATTGTAATACGATTCAATTAAGTAATTAAACAATTGTTATGTAATTTTTTCATGATTATAATATTATATTATTGATCGATGTATGTACACAAAATATATTGAGAATGTAAAAATAATTAAGAAAATTGATAAAAATTCTTAATGTTCTTTTCTTAATATCTTTATAAGTTTTAGCTAGAAGCTAGGTTTTTTAGATAAAAAAGTAAATATGTTACTCTCAAAATATATAAATGTCAAAAGCATTTGTGTCCACTTTCAATAAATCAAGAGATAATCACATTCAAATTAGCGAATACAAATACACTGCCGGTATACTGTAGATCAAAAACTGCTAACGTAATGCTGTCAAGAATTGGCTATATATGCAATCCTCGAAACACAATCGTTTTTCTTTTCGCATATCTCGGGCCATTGTGGATTATCATTATTCCATTAGGACGAGAGATATGTATCGCGTCAAAGAAATGAGCGTGTCTCGTTGGACACCGACGCCGAATTATCTGGAGCTGTTACGAGATAAACGCAATGAACACGACTCCCGTGTAACATGTGAAATGCAACATGCTTTACCGACTTCCCGCGGGTGTCGAATACGAGAATCCTAAGAAATGTAGCATTACACGGTTCTTTGAAGCCGCGACATTTCGCGTCAGTCATTGACTTTGCCGTGAGTTTTCTCACGAGTGCGTTTCTACCGCTAACATGACTTGTTAATTCGAAATCTTTCAAATTAAGTTACATCGTAATTTCTAACGTTCAAATGTTTGAATATATATATATATATATATATATATATATATATATATCGATATATACGAATCTATTCGTATACGAAGCTATATGTATCTTTGAAACGAGAATAAAAATTCTATTAAAATATTTAGTATTATAGTAGATAATTATAGTAGAAAAATTAATCATGATTTGTCGCCTTTAATCGTAATATACTCTCAAACATATGCCACAAGAAATTAACTGACTCACCTTGACAAAGGAATGAAATTTGATTTTGCTCGGTGATACAGGCGGGCTGTTTGGCTGTACTGGAGCATGCATGAAGTTCTGCACATCCAACAGGTATCCTTTCCGAGCGTAACGTCTGCTCTTGGGACTCGTCTGTATATCCTCTTCGCACTTGGCCTTCTTCGCCATCGCCAGCAGCCACAAGTTTTCCTTGATGGTGTGCTTACGCATGATGAAACTCATTCTTCGCCTGTTGGCGCAATGGTCGCTTTTGCAAATTTTTTTCCACACTTTGGACACCATACTGGCCGAGCACAGATCTTGCGGCGGGAGAAAAGACAGGATTTTTGACACCAGATTCAAATGGTTGCTCTCTTCCCCGAGGAGTGACAAGAAGTCAACCTTTTCCCTTCCCGTGTAGTCCAACGTGGCTCTTCTGCTATTCTGCTGCGACCCGCACAGGCCGCGATGGCTGAAGTCCAGCTTCTTGGGCTTGATCTCGGACGTGGCGGCCAAGTCCGAGATGCGCAGGTCGCGCAATTTGCGATTAGCCGACCTTACGACGGGGCTGCTTCGCGCGTCAATCGGCGAGATCACGATCCGTGGTATCAAGATTTTTAGTTTCGGCGGCGTCGTGACCCGCTTCGATCTATCCCGCGGAGTACAGACTAGCTTCATTTCCGCATCCTGCGGGACGGGCTCCGAGGCGACGTAGGACGAGGAGGGCACCGCCGGCGACAGGGGCGGCGAGAGAATTTCGTAGTCCGCGGACGCGGGGGTGACGGGCACCGTGGTCCTCCAGTTCCTCCTGCTTCCGAGTGCCTTGTCGAGCGCCTCATTGTCGGCGCAGCTCGGGGTGGAGTGCACCAGGCTGAGGCTCTGGTCGACGTGCGGGCACGACGGTTCCAGCACCGAGTCTTGCTCGGACGCGACACAATCGTACCCCGACGTGTTCAGCCGATGGCTGAACTTGGAGCGGTGTCGCACCTTCTCGTACTGAAAGGGATCCGGGCGATACCGGTGCTTCTTGGCGGAGTACAAGGCGCCGGTGGACGAGCGCGTTCGGTAAGCCGCCACCTTCGGGGTGCAGCCGCTGGTCTGCGGCGTCACGATGGACAAGTAGCCGCTGTCGACGCTGTCGTGGGAGCTGCTGTTGACGGAGACGCACGGCGTCTTGACGACGTGCATGCTGTCGACGTCCTCCATCATGCTCAGAACGGCGTCGTTCATTTGGCTGACGAAATTCCGTACGCTTGGACTTTCGGCGCGGATCACTTCACCTTCCGTTGGACGTGACCGATGCACTCGAAGCGACACACCGAGCGATATGCGCGTCGCCATCGAATAGCGAAACTGCAGGCTTCGTCGTGTCTCTCGTATCCCGTGAATCAACCGAGCATTACGTTTTAAGCGTCACTCTATAGTCTATTTATACGAGGTTCATCGGCACATAGAGGCGACGTTACCTTTGTCTATTAACTTTCACGATCTTTTTCTATGTGGTTCACTTTACTGTACACTTTACTATTCGCCTACCTGCTTTTCTGCGAAAATAAGATAACCAAAGGCTTCTGTTTGTCCACCGAGGGCAGGCAGATATTTACGGATTCTCAAAATCTTAACCTGTCGGTGTTGAATTCTCGTTAAAACTCGAATGTGTAAGAATCGGTCGACGCTTCGACGCGATCTCACCGAGAGATCGAGCAGCAGGCCACTCGGCGGCGCAAAAATTCTGTTTCGAATTTTCCCGACATTCCGATCCACATCGCTCGCAAACCATCTACGTCACTCGGAAGAAAGGGACATCCAATTACGCCACTCGGGAGAAAAGGACGAAGAGCGTTTGGCGATTCGTCGTCCCGTTAGAAAACTTTCTCACCCGCGTCAGATCGCACGAAGGTCACTCCGCGGCGCACGCAGTTTTCCCGAAATCGCGTTCCCGACGTGCCGATCTACGTCGTGAAGTTCGGCGAGAGTGAAGTCCCGTCCCGTCCGGTCGCACGTCGGCACCTGACCGTGTTCAATCCCCGCTCGCGACTCGCGTACTTGTCACTCGCGTCGCTTCGGCCTTCGCACTGTGTACTCACGTGTGCGACGCGCGGAAAACGCGCGCGCTCCTCATGTCCGCCCGGCGCCACTTTCCCTTCCTTCCCTCTCTCTCTCTTACCAGAGAGAAGCTTCTCTCTGCTCTTACACTCACCCCTTCTGTGGCGCTCTCCAACCGCGGCGATCACGGGCGCATGTCGCGCATGGAGAAAGGTCACCCCTCCCGCATGGCGCGCTCCGTAAACAAGAGGCCACAGCTCGCTCCGACCCCTTTCACCACCGGGCTTCACGATTTTCTCGCGCACATAATTCCGCGACTTCGACAACACCTCGCACAATTACTACGACCGAACCACGACGACTGATCCTCTCTCGGCATCGCGTACCAACTACCATACATCGTGTGCACCCTCCGGCCAATTATCGCTGAGCGGCGCTCGAGGGTGCGCGCGGCTTTAGGGGAAACATGCGCACGCACTCGCCTAGCGTTCTCCCTTCGCTCGTACCCACACGCTCCAACGTTCCACCGACACATTGAACGCCGCGCGTTCGTAAATTCCGTCCCGTTCTCGCCGATGCCCCTCTCGCACCCCCACCATACGTCGCCACACGCGTCGACCGACGAATCGCGTGCGCCGCTCCGTCCCGCCGTTCGTTGCCAAGCGGGGCGCAATTGGCCGAGCCGTGCCCGCGCCGGATGCTGGAAAGCGCGCTTGGAGCTTTTGTTGCCGGGGAGATTTTGTGCTCTCGCTCGCCCTCCCGAATTCATCGCGCGTCGCGCGGTGTTTTGAACGATGTAGCTCGAACGGCCAAAGACACCAATTATTCCCACTTTACATAAAAATTTTACAATTAATATAAAAATAAAGAGACATAGTTAGAAAGAAAAATTAGATTAATTTTAATTAGCGGAGAAGCAGAGAGAATTCCGACGTTCAGATAACCTAGTTCGTTCGTTTCATATAATAAACATATAAAAAACGTGATAACATATGCCATTAATTTGGACTTATAATATTTCTAATTTTAATCATGATCGATCTGCCTTTTCTGAAGACTGATGCAACACGAGTTGCCGGTAACTCTTACAACTACTAGCGTCATCTATCAAAGGGATGTGTACTAAAATAAAATTTCAGCTCTTCTATATCATACGAGAACAGACTAGAGAGAATTGGTTTTTGGTTATGTGGTGTATTGACGATTGTTGACGATTTTTCTACTCCACAATAAGGACGATAAACAAAAAAATTATTTATTAATTTAATTCGTCGTATTAAAATGGAATCTAGCAAATCCGAATCTACTCCGAAACAGGCTATGGTATACATTTGCGGAGGTAAGGACCTGCATGTTTATAATGTCCATTTCCTAACCTCACTTTTTTGTAAATAATAATCTTTGATATATTAATGCTCACCAATTTTCATTTAATTAACTATATTTATACGTATTTTTAAAGAATTTTAAGACTTTCGCACTTTATAAACTGTATCAATTGTTGGAAAAACAAAGATAAATTATACTTAAACGGTTTTTAAGAAGTAGAGAAATTTCTCGAATATGATACATGTGATAATTGAAATAAAATTTCAAGACTTTCGCACTGTATAAACTGTATCAATTGTTGGAAAAACAAAGATAAATTATACTTAAACGGTTTTTAAGAAGTAGAGAAATTTCTCGAATATGATACATGTGATAATTGAAATAAAATTTCAAGACTTTCGCACTGTATAAACTGTATCAATTGTTGGAAACACAAAGATAAATTATACTCAAACGGTTTTTAAATAGTAGAGGAATTTCTCGAATATGATACGAGTAGTAATAAAAATAAAATTGCAAGGAAAAACTATTTTTGAACTTTTACACAATTTATATCATTAATCAAATTTTAAATTCGTTATCTTAGAATGTCATCATGATAACGAGATTCGTGCCAAAGATCCAATTCGATGCAGAGAATGCGGATACAGAATCATGTACAAGAAACGGACGAAGAGACGTATCCTTTCTAATATTTGCGATTTAACGCAATTAACGTTCTTGAATGTAACAGTCAATCAAAATCGAATTTTCCAGAAAATTTTCCTTAATCTTGCTTCTAGTCGTTGTGTTCGATGCACGATAAACACACGAGCGGATAATGAAAAGCAGCATGGGGTGTAGCGTTAATTTTCTTTACATTTATTAGACTATTTTCTATGTAAAGGTAATCTAATTTTTTCCAATAAAGCAATACACTGTATTTTACCGGAAATTAACTTTATTCCTGTCTCACATATCATTTTCCGCTCCTAGAGTTGTACTATCGTTCCTGCGAGATCACTATACAAAGACGCATTCGTATTATCACGAATCTCCCTTCGTACAATTTGCGTTATAATCTCTCTGGATCCAATGGACGTTCCATCGACTGATTCCGTTTCGTGCGTATATATCGATTCAAACACTACATAATATACAAAATTCTTTAAGCAATGTTCCTTCTTTTATTTACAATAAATAAAAATTACATTCTCATCAATATATATATAGTTCAACAGAATTCACAGAGGAAGAGAAATGACGGTGACACTGGCAAAACTCATTGGCGTTATTTACCGTAAATCCCGTTGTCACTTTCTCAAGTATACGCTTATAAAATTTTTCACACTCCGGTCCCATTGTCTGATATATACATATATACGGGCGCGAACGCCCGATATACGGTGTTGGTATTCAATCGAGAGGTCGTTCGAACTGGAGACGGTTTTGTCGACGTAGCCGAAGCTCGCTGGAGCAACACGGCGTATTTGCGTGCGAGCACGAAGACGGGAACATACTCTCCTCTCCCGTCTCTCTCTCTTTCTCTCACGAAAAAACATTTATAAAATCTTAAAGATCCTATAATACATATAAAATACTATACCGCCAGGTGTTTGTTAGTGTCACCGTTCGCACGCTGCGCGTATACAAAATTTAAATCATCCATAAAGATATGGAGCGGAGCGGAGAGTCTTTTTTTCTTTTCTTCGGAGACACCGCATGAATTTCGGCGACCGGAGGGCGGCCGATTTCTTTTTGTCTCCGTAAAAAATGTAAATCGGTGTAAAAACCATCTAGAAACCCGTACAAGCTCGACCTTTCCTTTCTATTCCCTTTTTTTTTCATTGTCCGCGAAATCTAATACTGAGTCTGGAAGAAGCCAAGCCAAGCCAACCGTTTTCGTGAAAATCATAGACGCGCGTAGAGATGCGCGCTCTCGACAAAATAAATATGTCTTCTTTCTTTGTTCCTTTTTTTTTATCAGATACGCTTGTACTTTTACTTTAGGATATTAGTCGGGATATTCGCCGTAATGGTTCTTTCCGCACTTATCACAATACAGACTACTTAACCGAATATCGTAAATATTGTAGAAGTATGTCGAGTCGTCTTCATACGAACATTTACCCGAATTATTATTAGACTGTACAGTATATATATATATATATAATAATATGCGTGTATGTAAAGGAAGATACCGAAATACACAATTGAAACGGATCAATCGCACGCTCGTGTGGAATTACACGGTCGAATCTTAGTTCCGAAGTGGGAAGATAAGAGATAGAGAATAATATCGATCGTTCAGTGCGAAAAACTGATCGATTTTTATTCTTAAAACAGGAGAAACACCGATAGCACATTTAGATGTGAAAATTATTTATTAATCATATATGTATATTGTATATCCGGTAGTACTCTTTTCCAATAATTTAAACTGCGCGTATGTCTAACGTAATTAGAATTGCTCCTCTGTTAGCTCCTTAAATCAGGCGAGCGATCTATATACGATCAAACGCGTCTCATTATATTTTCCCGCGAGTCATTTAGAAGTGTTCATGAATTTATCGTCTCTCTCGATTTATGAAAAAATTCAATGATACGCAAAAAAAAGCAATTATCGAAAGATCATTTTGGTGCGAAATGATGCTCAAGTTTAAAACCGATCAATCAATCTCCCCTGCATTTTGTATGTCACGTGATTTTTTTAAACGCATAAATTCAATCAAATGATCACGCATTATGCAAAAGTAATTGCTCATAACGAAAGGGGAGGTTTCCTCAGTTTTTCGCAATTTATTCGTTTGAGAATCAATTGCGCGCGTGGCCGTTCAAATGACGCGCTGTAGTGACGCAATTTCGGAACGCTCATTAGCGCTCCGAAGATTCGAATCGCGGCTACGTTCAGTCAGTTCAATGTGCACCCGCGCCGCGAGCGTTACTCCCGCGAGTGCGAGGTTTTCCGCGTCGCAATCGAGTTTTTCGCGTGCAAATCGCGTCTTCGGCGACCGCGAGCGTGATCCACGGCGTTCGCGGTTTTCGAGGCTGCTCGAGGAGTCCGTCGTCGCGGGCGGGGCAACGGAACCGGTGAGTAAAATCTAACTTGTACTGCACCATATACTTGGGTTTGGAACGACGAGACGCACGATCGTCCACCGTGTCTCTTTTAATATCGACGAGAACGGCGAATCTGATATGTATTACGACACGCTCGCTACGTGTACGCCGGAAAATATACCGAGTGATATACTTCTACGGACGACAACGTTTCGAAAAAATATATATATATATATGTATGGTATATATGTATATATCGCAATATGAATCTACATAATTTGGAAAAAGTACATTCCTTCGAAATCACATACAAGTACGCATGCAAGTAGCCGAGAGAAAGACATATTTTTTAAATATATATATATATGTATATGTAGATGTGCGTTATATACGTGTATAATTTTGGAAACACGCGTGAACAATCGCCACTTCGGAGGCCGACTCCGAAAGGCGGTATCGTTCCTCTCGGCAAATCCCATCGAAACGCAAATTGTTGGCTTGGCATCTCGGGGTGCGTGCACACGACGCGCGTGCACATCCTGGAAGCTCATACGTAGTTACGCGGTTAACGGACGTTGGATTCGACAGAATTACAGACAATAGATATACATCCAAAAAATGCTATGTTAGACTACGGCTACACTGATATCGTTTAGTGTGAACATCATTCGGACTGGACCTCCATTTATACCTTTGCGGTCGTCTCGTCTATGTTATCCGTATTATTATTATTATTTTTTTTTATCTTGGCTCAAGCACACCTATTAGGTACAAACCGTGATAACCGGAGTCTGATTATGCGGAGTAGGAAAGACATTCTCGTGCTTGAGTGAGATATTAAAACTGCGTGTAGCATTAGATAGATAATTAATTATAAGATACGGTAGCTGTCGCTCGTGGAAGGTGTATAACCCCTTCAGGTTGCTCACTGCAATCATATTTTTAACATCAGTGAGAAATCGTGTAAAACTATTTTTCACAATTAATTTCAATCAAAATTAATTTTTTTTGCATGCTTTTTCAATAAAAAAAAATGCAGATTAATGAAACACATAAATTTAATATATAATGCAAGAAAAATTCATGATTTTTGTTCACTTTCATAATTCAATAGAACTGCAGCGAGAAAACAAGAGGCTTAATTATCTTAAACAGAATCAGTGAATCGGTCCCTCAGACCATAAGAAATTATGATCCATTAAGATTTAAAAAATAACTAATAATATCAAAATACGGAGGGTAACTAAATATATCTAACAGTATTTCAGATAAAATCAAACTTATCAAGATACTCATCACTTGATTCTTGCTTATAAGAAAATCTTTTGAGACATGAAAACTAAAGAATCTACTGTGTGAATTAAAAGCGCTTAAATTTACAAAGTAATCTGAGCAACCGACACAGCTTCTTGATTTCTTAAAACTACAATAGAAACTAACATGATTTCTCATTATATTATACATAAATATATACAAACACATTTTCTCTTATGTCAACAATAATTCTCATAATTGTTCATACTAATATCGTACAAATATATAGTATATATATATACACACGCGCGCACACACACAGACATGCACATATACAAATATGTATGTGCATAACATGTATAATGTGTGTATATATGTATATACATATACACACATATTTTGTGCATGCGTGCGTGTTTATGGTGTGTGCGCGCGCACTTGTGTGTGCATGTGTGTAATTTCATATACCAATTTAAAGTATATTAATTTGTAATATTAGAATACTCTTCAACATGTCGAAAGTAACATATTTGTGCTTTAAATATAGAATCACATACCAGTCCATTGCACCTTATGCTTACTACGAGAAACACTATTGTATATAAATATTATCATATCAGATACTCGAATTAAATTTTTTTCTTTTTTACTTTGCGCGTTATACGTGCGGGTTTCGAGAGAAAGAATTTAAAAAATCTTTTGAGGACTATACAAGTAATTATGTCTGTTTAAAATATAAACAGGCACTTTTTAAAATTGAGAGCCATAATAGAGGAAATATGATCGAGACCGTGTAATTCAACGCCGCTGTTAATATGTATTTCGTTACATTAGTATTCACACGATATTACTTTAGGTCCACATTTGTTACGCTTGGATAATTTTTTTGTAAAGTCCTCAGAAATTTACGAAACATTTCGTAACGGCAACGTAAAATTATAAATTTGTATTTGCACGCAGCTCTCTAATAACGCTTTGTTTAAATCTTTGCAACGTTAATTTTCAAGAAAAGTTTTTTCAAACATAAACGTCATTAATCGTATTATCTATCGAAATAGTTTTTTTTTTATAGGACGATCTAGACTTTTTTTATTAGGATATCTTTGTGATGCATTCCACATATGATACATTATTATAACCGCGATTTCTCTAAGTAGTATGGCAAACACCACTCGAAAAATTCTTTAGCACGCTATATTGTTTTGGCACTATGTATCCTCTATCCTTTGTCTTTTGTGATCTTCCTTCACTGCGGATTCCTCCATAATTCTTTTTTGAGTATTCTCTTTTTCCCTGCTACATTTACCCGCACTCCTATCTCCGTGAATATTTGTACTAGAATCCGTCTCAATATTATGTTCAACAAAACAGTGTACCTGTAACTCATTTACAGTACGCATAGATACGGGGCAAACTTGGCACTTGTACGATTGTAAACTGTCCTCCGCTCGTGGATCTTCCGTTGAAATGCCCGCCGAAATCGATCTTAACGGCTGCTCTTTAACGGCGTAATCACGTCTCTGTTGATTGAACTGAGGGCCGCGGAGATGAACGTCGTTAATGGCTTTCGGTTTCTCGGGAATGATCGACATGTGATATGGTCGGGGGATGTCCGCGTCCGTTGTCGCTTTCACGTATTGCGCGTGAAGTGCGTGCTGCGGTATAGGCTCGCCCTCGTCCGACGAAGTCTCGCTACCGCTAACGACCGGTCCGGGCAGAGTTTCCGAGTCCCATTGCGCGATCTTCGCCGGATCCTTCTCGCCTAATCTTTGAGCCAATATCTGTCGAAAATGACAAATGAAAAATTTCATTTTATCGCGACGTTTCCTTTATCGGATTTAAAAATTGCGCGCAATTATGATTTGTAAGTACAATTTTACAATTTTATAACTTTACGAAATTATGATTTGTAGGTACCAACCTGCAGACTATTAAGACTATTATCACAGTCCGTAGTATCGATATCATTCAAGTTGACGCCAGACCTTTCCATTTCCGCATACGTTCCAAACGGCAGTTTGCCCAAGCATTCTAACTTCATGATATGCATCTTGCTGCGAAGATGCTTGGCCAAATGTCCATGTATTCTAAACGCTACCTTACAATCCGTACACTTGAAAGGCCTGGGATTGCTGGTAGTCGCCGCACCAAACGTAGAAGTCATACTGACCTAATAATACAATAATTAATTCGTACACTCGTGCTGAAAAATGTAACGTTGCTCGGTAGAAAAGTAAAGTTGATTCGACGCTTACCTTATTGTGGTGGGAAACGGATCTTTCGTGTTTCGTCAAGTGACCTTTAGTCCGGAAGGAAACTGCACAATTTTCGCATTTGTATGGCCGCTCAAAATAATGAATGTTGAGATGCAACCGTAACTGACTAGGCTTACTGAACACCTTATTGCAAATCCCACATACACTCCTGCCATCCTCCGTGACACTGCAATCATAATATTCCATTTGTTTTACAACTAAAATTTTGATAATTTTAATAAATAAAATTTAGATCCTTTATATACATATTAAAATACCTTAATATGTATATATATATAATAATATATATATATATAATAATGCAATATCAAATAATACTATTATTATATGCATGTTTTACAACTAAAATTATTTTGATAATTTTAATAAATAAAATTTAGATCCTTTATATACATATTAAAATATCTTAATATGTATATATATATATATAATAATGCAATATCAAATAATACTATTATTATATGCATCATGTGTCAACGAATAACACATATCGAAAAGATAATTAAAAATATTGTGGCGATTATATAGCCACAACGCTCGCGTCAGACACATATTAAATATTTTCGACACATTTATTTTAGACGAAAACACTTACACGTCAATCACACGAAGTACATATATTGTATACGAATTACTCATGGCGCCCATGGATCGGCTAGCAAAATAACATCAATATTTTTTTTGTCTTCACATAAACTTTTTATAAGTCAAGATCATAAATAAACTTCCTCTCGCTTCTGCATCTATTGCTGCATCTATACTAATATTTTTGTTGGTATGAATAACTGAGCAAGAATTAGTTAACATAATTAGCCAATAGTTAATAAATAATAGGCAGTTTCAATTCAAATTAAAAATGTTCTTCTGAAGAAAATATCATAAAATAAAATGAAAAACAAAGATCTAAAATAAGAGGCAGCCGGATCCAAGGAGCGCTGAGTCGGTGACATTGACGGATATAATACACATGTGTAATTAAAGCGACGCGATTAAAATACGACTTTCATAAGTACGCGAGTCTAAACATTTTTTTTCTACTGATTACTTGCAATCTCTCAAAATATTTTTCCTTACCTCACATAGTTAGGCGCGGGTCCACTTGACGGTTGTAAAAATTCCGCTTGCGGTTTCGCATTTCCTGTGTTTGGTGACGGCGATTGAAAATCTGGCCCACCGACGACTATCTTTCCAGCGTGTTTCATGCTATCTAATGTATTCTGTTTAGCTATGTCCACAGGGTGTTTCGTATCGTAATAGAGGATTCGTACTTTCTGCGGTGACGTGCTTCTCGCATCTATGTTTTGAGACTTGGGCGGCTCGTGTATAGGCTGCAACATTTCATAGTTGGCACGTGGATCTTGCGCATGCGCTCTGTATTCCGCAAGAGCTCTCATGTCACGGCTCGGCGGTCTATTATCCAGATTTGTTTGCCGGATTTCCATGTTTGTCGAGGGCATAAGCTCCTGAATGACTTGCATGTCATGAGCGAACGACGGCTTGTACTCGCGGCTAGGTGGTCTCATCTCTTGGCCGCGTATCTTGTACTCCTGTTGACTCGGTAGCCTTAACTCTTGACTCTGCGCTCTGTACTCTTGACCGGGTGTTCTGATCTCTCTACTGGGCGGTCTTAGGTCGAAATTCCGCGGACTATGATTCTGCATTCGAACATCATTAGTCGCGGTTCTCATCTCGTGATTCACAGATCTCATTTCCTGACCGACGGGATGACATTCCCTAGGTCTTTCTATTTCACTCACCATCTTCATCGCGTTGAACATGGAACTTCTGTCAATGTCGTTGTTCATGTGTTGCATCAACGGCGGTCGGTTATTGACGTCTATATTCAAAGATTTCGGTGAATGGCAATCAATACTGGACGTGCTGCGAACAGGTACAATAGAACAGTTCGGTCTCTCGATCGAACTATTGTTCCTGGTCATGGATAGACCATACTCGATACTTGGTCTTGTGCTAGCGGGACCGTTAGTTAGACCAAGCTCAAAATTTTCACGATCAGAAACCATACGATTAGTCTGCTCTTTATTCTTGTGAATAGCCTCATAATCGAACGTTCGTCTCTCTATCGTCATGTTGTTCTGATATATCTTCTCTCTGATTTCCATCTTAATGTCATCACTGGTATGCTTCGTCATGTGTTTAACTCTAGACTCCATAACGATATGCTGCATCTTGCTGGGATCGGTATACGTTACCGTCGGAATACCGTTAGAATCTATATACCTAGACCTGTTCTGGTCTTGATGACGCGGATAAATATCTTTTTCCTGTAACTGCTTATTGTCCTTGCTATTTCCCACGCGATACTGTTGTTTAATTTTGCTGTCCATCACATGTCTCTCCGTGAGGTAGGCCTGCAACATGTGGCCCTCCGCATCCGGTTTCCATTCTCTACCCTGTATAGGCAGCCGTTCCATCGTCTGGACTATCGTCTGCAATAGGACCGGCTCCGAAACGGGTGTCAGAATGTCCGCGGGTCTAGCCCTTTGCGGGACCGGCGAGGGCAGCACCTGAGTAGTCTGCTTCGTCGTGAGATCCATGGGCTGCGACAGCTGATGACGTGACTCCGTGACATCAGTGATTTCTTCGATCTCGAAGTCAGAATCATCTTTCTTCGACGACTGAATAACGCTAATTCTCGTTTCTTCTGTCGTACTTCGATTCGATGGGAAATAGTAACGATGCGATAATTCATTTTGAATCAGAGTTGTTTCTTGTGCGGTGACGCTTTGGCTGATGGTCGATGTAGTCGCAGTGGTAGACGCGATGCTCACCGAGGAAGTCGTCGGTAAAGTTAGGTTATATGGATACGTTGTGGGTCTACCAGACGGTAACAAGCCCGGCAAGCTGTTCGACATGTTACGTTGCGAAAGACTGAGTAAACTTTGTGCTGCTTCTTGCTCCTCGCTACCCGACTCTTCGCTTTCATCTCCGTCACTTTCATCCTCCTCCTCTGAGGAATCCTCCGGGTTACCGCCACCAGCGGTTAATCGCGCGATAGCCTCCTTGTCGATGTTTTCATCGCAGACGGTTGTAGGGACTGGCACTACGCCCAATTCCACGCACTTCTTGTAGTGAGCCTTGGACTTCATGTGTTTCGTGAGATTACCCTTTGTTTTGAAACTGTCGCAAAAACAATTATAATTTTATATAGATAAATTATTAAGATTAGTCCGTAAATTAAGAAATTAGAAATACAATACTTTCTTGCTGTGCTATGTGAGAGAATCACAACTTACCTAAAGGTACAATGCTTGCAAGTATATGGCCTAACATCCGTGTGCGTTCTGATATGTTTCTTCAGCATAGATGGTTTTTTACAACGAATACCGCATTCTTCGCAGACGTAGCGTCCTCGACCTTACATAATACACAAAATAATTAAAGATTTATTTCTACAATATTAAGATTACAATTCTAAAAATCTTATTAATAAAAATTGAAATTATAAATTATATTAATAGAAAATAGTACCTATAACTATATCACATGAAGATTTTAGAATAAGATTATTAAGAAAATTTTTAGACTGCATAAATGTTGTTTTATTTTGAAAAATGCAATACTGAATATATTAATTAAACATTTCTCACCTCTTCCGCGCACATAAGTGTAATCTTCGTTACTCTCAAAACCTCCATCAAATATCTTTACTCTCTTCGTTTTTTCGTGCATGTCACTCTCCAATCCGCTGTCCGGACTGGTGGGAGTGATTGGTCTTTGCGAGGAGTGTGTTAGAATATCCTCTTGTTTCTTCCACGCGGTCGTGTAATTGAGAGGTCTGTGCCGAGAGTCATAATGCGCCATGTCCACGTCTGGTGGTGCCTCCTTACATATCTTCCAATTGGAATACATCGACAGACCATGCTGCTGCGTAACATACATTGGCTGCGGTCGATTCAGGGTACAATAAAACACCCTGGTGGAACACTTGAGTCCCAGATATGTGTAAGCATGCCCATTTAGATATAGCTGTCCGTACGATTTCTTGGGTCGCGGAGTCTCCGGACTGATGAGAGGAAGTGTGTTCGCCGTAGGCGTGATTCCGTGATGCTTCTTCGGCGTAAACGTGCCGGGTTTCAACGGCAGAGACGTGGGTCTCAAGAACTTATTAGTATTAGTTGTTTCTTTAACGACGTCGCCGCTCTTCGGCGATTTGGCCTCGGGTTGCTTGTCCTTAACAATTAATTCTACGGAAGTTTTCGTTGGCACTTCTGTCTTGGAAGAATCTAAGTTCACAAGTATCACCGATGACGCGTTGTCGGCCTTCATTTTAGCGCCGTTGAATGCGCCGTATCCGTCCGCGACCTTGATCCATCCACGTGCATCCGAAGAGACACTACTTTTTAATCGACCGTTCTCGTGAGCAGGTAGATCGTACTTAGAGATTGTAGTGTGGATATCGACCGGAGTTGCTCTGCCAGCATCCACTTCACTGACGCCCCAATTCGATCTCTTCCTGCTTTCCGAAGTAGTCTTGGGCGAGTACCTCATCTTGCTGTAGGAATTCGAAGAAATCGTAGGATCCACGCCGTTTGGATAACTAAAAGCCTTGTCCAACTTCGGACTCTTATCATACGTAAAATCCTTTCTCTCTCGCGGGCTCTCCATACCCTTGTACTTTACGGCCGTATTATTTTTGATATGACGATCGAGCTCCGCTTTGCCGGTCTCTCCGCCGATGAGAGTTGACGGCATTCTCGTGCGATACTTGTCTGTCGAGGTCTCGACCTTGACGCTAGGAACTTTGGGACTGGTCAAGCCGCTCTTCAGACTGTCGCCGTTAGGTGTCTTGAAGCTAATCTTCATCGACTCCTTCGCCGGACTAGCCAAATCCAGAGGCTGATCTAGCATGGAAGGAACATGTCCAGATAACGGACTGGGCATGCCAGGCACCGTGCTGGGCTGTACCTTCACCGGACTAGCCAGATCCAAGGGCTGAGATATCATGTGTAGACCCGGTAGGCCCGGTATCACTTTGTAACCAGCTTCGCCGGCCGTTATACTCGGAGATATGTCTATGGTCGGCGTACCGGTAAGAGTATGTGGTCCGGGCATACCGGGTACATAAGGTATCACCTTTCCACCATGGAGGATACTCGTGATACCAGCTTGCGGCAGAGTTAACGGATTGTAGGCAGTGATACTCGTCAGCGGGTTGAGGTGTGACTCTAAGTAGTCATAGCAGGACATAGTAGGCGCTATATTCGGAGTTGATATGTTCGGTATGATGGGCGCCAATATCTTCGGTGCGTTGGGCAAAGATATGGAGGAATTGGATGTGCTGGCCGTTGTGCCTGGCGGTTTATGCATCATGGTACCACCAGAATGAAGTCCCGATTTCACCACTATAGATGCCGTCTCCGAGTTCATGCACTTACTATTTACTATGTGCTCGTTCGTGGGCGAATTCGTCTGTCGTGGCTCGATTCTCATCGTTTTCGTCACCTCGCCCGTATTGTCGAGGATCCTCACCTCACCGCCGAACATCTGCAACGAGTTTGGACGCGGATACTTGCTTAGCTCCTCCAGCGATCTCAAACTGGTCGGCACAGATTCTGTTCTTTGCTTCTTGGCAGGTGGAGCGTATGCGTCAACCAGTCTAGTATTACCCAGTAGAGGACCCGGAGAGGGTAACGGTTGCAAGGTACTGTAATAATCGGCAGATTTCACATCGAAATCAGAATCTCGTTTCTCTAAGTCCGTATGATAATCTGCTCCTTTTCGACAACTGTCAATACCTTTACAGTAGTACATTTGATGAGCCTCTAAGTTGTCTATGTTGTTATAAGGGATGTTGCAAGTGGGACAGACGAAATTTTCCACGACAGTCTCCGGTACCGGGCCGTTCATAGAATCGCGAGATTTCAAGAGGAGATCTTTGATGATCGAGCTTTCCGGAAGCTCACTGTCTTTCGCTTCCTGAGTACAACTATCGCTATAGCAACGCTTTCTGTTGTTCAAGGTCTCCTCCGCGGAAGACAAGTTCAACGGCTGCTGTTCGAATGACTGCTTTGTCTCGACTAGACTCTGTTGGCGATGCATTAGTTTGTGCAGACATGGATCCACTGCGTCGACGATCGCCTGATTGTCTGTGATGATCTTGTCGATGTGCTCCTGTAGCTGTTCCGCGTTCGGTTTAACAGAGTTGGAAGTGGAGATGGTTGTGGAGGAAGACAAGGAGGAACTGTTAGAAGAACTGGGTGATAAGGAAGACGTTTCGGTGTCACTGTTCACGCACTGCAGGGCCGTTCGGGCTTGAAACTTTGGCTTGTAAATCTTGCCGGTTTTCACGGTCTTTACTACAGTAGTGGGTACCGTCGTCGTTGCCGTCGTGGTTGGCGTTGAAGTTGGCGGCGGCGGTGGTGTACCAGTGCCGTTACTGGCGCTATCCGACAAACTTATGTCGGAATCTTCGGACACCTGCAGGAAATCGTAATAAAATGCGTGTCGTATAACAATTAAACTTCGAAACTTATAGCATTGAACTGCCTAATTGATAAATTAAATTGCTATTTATTAAACGAAAAAAATAGCAAACACCTTATTAAAGATTAAACTTTAGATCTGTAATTCTAAATCTTAATCGATAATTGTATTATTTAATTTTTCTTTGTAATATTATAAGATTTTATCTTTCTCAAAATAGCTAAATAATTTACATTTTATTAATTCAATTTTAATAGACTACCTTTTCTCCTTTCTCCATCTTGTGCGCATGAGAGCGCGACCTGCAGTGCTTGTACAGATTCGATTTGGTCTTGAAGGAGATTCCGCAGGGCACGCATGGATACGGCCGTTCGTTCGTGTGCGCCCTGATGTGCTTTTGAAGGACACTCGGCTTGGTCCATGTCATCGGGCAGTAGGGGCATGCATAACCGCTCTTCCGGGACTCGGCGGTAGGCTCGACTCCCCCTGCCGGCTCCGGGGAAGGTTCGAGTTTGTTGCCAAGTTCCTTCGACGACTCCTTGCCATCCCTGTCATCATCTTTTCGCTTGGATGTCTCGTCAGAGTCGACGTTGTTTGCCGTGCCCTCCTTCTCGACGACTTTCGGCGCAACTTCAGTCGTCGCCATCTTCTTGAACTTCTTGTGCAGGTACTTTGGCTCGCCATCATTGTTGTTGTTGTTGTTATTGTTGTTGTTATTGTTATTGGTCAGCTGTGGGTCTGTCATCGCCACAGTATGGGTCTCTGCAAACAGCGCAGCACCAGATACTTTTAATCACTGCCGACTGCCGGAGTTGGAAGAAAAGGTGCGGAGTGAAAAAGAGAAGGCTAGATCATGCGCGGCGTGGAACGGGTGGGCTCTCAGGTGACTCAGATGCGAGAACGGATGTCGTACACGATGTTCCATGTCGAGGGAGGGAGGTGATTCATGAAGGATTCTCAATACTCTGCGCGAATCGTAGAGACTATTCTGTGAAGCAGACGCGCGTGGCGCCGATTAATCCGTTTTTAATCATCGATTATCTCTATCGTGATAGGATACCGTGATATTGAGAAATAACAAGTGTGAAAAGCCCCCGAAGTAATTGGCACCGAATAAATTTTTGATTACGTGACGCAAAGTGTTCTTACATAACGACACTAATGACGCGTCGAATTGACAATGACGGCGGATTCGTTCGAGTGACATGCGCGCGACGACGATACATAAGGAAAATGCTCGAGGTCGCGCCAAGCGAAGTATCACGATGACGCTGATTGGAAAATTCTAGTCCACCGTGTCAATTGCCTTATGACGTTTCCGTAAATACATATACAGGCGTTAATGCACTCTCGGTGAGATAAGAAAATACTGAGTCGCTTGGTATGCACTCTATTATGTTCCGTCGATTACGTAGAACCATCGATTACGTGACGCACAAAAGTGAATTGATTTGTTACGAATAATTGCGTCGAATCACGATCGAGATATCACATTACGCAACATTACGTTAAAGTTACATTAAAAAATTGCTGTCTCGATTTTTAAACGTTGCCTATCATATCAATATCTCATTACCATAATCTGTAATTGCATAAAATCATATATCGTGTATATGTGTGTATGTTACACTTTATATATATATATATATATATATATATATATATATATGTATGTATAAGTAAAAGAAAAAACAGATTTTTATACAAATAATGTATGTGCATGCTACGTGGTTTTGACTAGAAAAACATATTTATTCAGCATTTTTAATCTCTTAATTTTCAATTAATTTTAATTTTCTCGAAAATCCAGCATTATCAATACTTAATAAAGCAAAAATATAGCACACATTATATTGGATATATTTATATCCGATGGCGCGGTGGTACATTCTATTTCCATACATCATGCTCTAGGTGACAGCGTATTTAGTTTCGTATTAATTAATTTCATCAATATCTTTCATAAGCTCAAGATAAAAATATAACATTTTTACTCCAATCATACATATATTGGAAAGCGATGTAAAAATACAACAAATACAATTTATACATATAATTTTTATTATGTATCTTGCACAAGGAAACTGGCAGATATTTCGCAGCACACTTTCGCGATCGGGAAAATACTTGGCCGTGAATAATCGCTAATAATAATCTGTCAATAGATATTTTTCTCCGCAGCGGAGAAATAGCCGAGCCGTAGCTAAAATGATACGGGAAAAATACCGGCGATTCTTATCACATAAGAATTTCGTAAATAATTCAATTAGGAAATTCGATTACGCATCTTGCGGTACGGCAATTCTATTAATATAGATTCCGCTCTAATGGATGGCAAGAACACGCTTTTAAATATGCATTATTTTAGAAAATCCCTTGTAAGATTATGTTGGTTCTTTTAGCACATAGCATGTACATATCACAAAATATAGTTTCAATTTCCCGCTAGATAACCATAGAATTTAATATATAATAGTTATATAAAGCATTGACAAATCGTTGCATTTTATAAATAGTGCTTTTTTTAATTCTGGTAAAATTCTACATATTTCCGATATATAAATTAAATTTAATATCGTTAAATTAATTAAACGATATTAATATATTAATGTCATTTAATAAAATATCGTAACGTTTTAAACGGAAATTGATTCAAACGCAATTATCCGCGTGTTCAATATTCAAGGCGCGACAGGTCGTCCCCGCGGAATTATACAGCAATGCGACGTTGCGAAAGCGGAAGTTGAGGACGGGTTCAACAGTTCAGATTCGTTTACGTGAACGAGCGAGACTTCTCTGCGCCTGCATTTTCATGTATAAGCGACCGAAGTCTTCCGTGTTTGCCCACCGGCGCCACTGCTCGACGGCGAATTATTTAGCGTGGAATTATTTAGAATCGTAATCTCTCAGCATATTTGCCTCTTCTTCTCGATGCAATATTATGCACTCGATTGACGTATATAGATCAATAGAATCTTCAAGCTGTCACATTCGGTCAACTTTTTTCGTCACACTTTGAATTCGATACAGTCGTTCATCCGATATGATCAGCATGTATCGCAACTGCATCAAGATATTTTGAAATTAATTCGTATTTATTCTATAAAATATTCAAGTTAGTATATAATAGTATAATTATACACAATTACTAAAATCACTTTGCCTGATATCCACTCAAGTTACAAGACATTAAACATTACTGAAGATTCAGAACTTCAGAATTTTTTAAAATAATTTTTAAAATTGATACATATACAATATACATTTTAATTTTTGAAAAATTTTCTACAACATATCGTCATTAATATAACGTATAAATTATTCAAAGCGGATATATATCTCTCTTCTCTCTCCCCCGCGTATGTTTTAAATTTTTGATTGAGTTCACCGTCGAGTAATGAACATTTGCAAAAGTCGCAATTCTCAGTAAAAACGTAACTGTCATCGTCCTCAAGAATACAATCGTTGATTATAAGAAATTCAATTTTATTGTACGTTTTAGTCGGTATTAGCATTTTTTAAAGCAACAAGTTTCGTGATCAATAAATGCAACCCATACTGATCGATATTATTAAAATAAAAATATTCAACAATAGCCGTTCAAACAATTTCACAAAAGATTTAATATATTTTGGTTTTCAAAAAAATTTATCACATTTTAATACATGACGACCCGTTTCTATTTAAGGAACGGATTATTTTCTATAAGAAAAAAAAAACAAGTTTCACTCCTTTTGCATAACCACTAGTTTTTGCATATTGATTGACAATTGACATCAGTTCGTAGAAGCTTAAGATCTCTATGAATAATTCTACATTCTCTGCGTTTTTTCATTTACATAGTTGCTCTCATCGTATCCCTCATGGTATCCCGTTGAAGAATGCGCGTCGCCAACCGGGCGTCCACGTCGTTCTTGCGTATATTTTTATAACTAGCAGAAATCGCCGGCCTTTTCTTGGACGCCACTTTCGCGGCACCGTTCGCCGAAGTACCCGGTAATTTTGGACCGCGCTATTTATATGCGCAAATAAAGTAGAGGGAGAGGCGAGAGAGAGAGAGAGAGAGAGAGAGAGAGGGAGGGAGGGGGAGCAGAGAAGGACAAAAAAAGAAGCACGAGGAGCTGGCAGAACGCGAGCCAATCTCCGTTCGCCAACGGAGGCATTTCTCGCGGAGAATCACCGCCGCATCCAAACGATGAGGCTTACATCGACGGTCCATTTGGCAGCGGCGATTTCCTCCACGCGACGAAGGAACACCAGGAAATCACCATGAAAGTTTTGACTCTCATAAAAGGCGCCGAAAGTATGGCGCGATATAATTTAAGCGACGTCGCAAGTTTGTAAAATAAGCGGAGTTTTAGCGGGAGTGCAGTTCAGAAATCGCGCATCTTCAACCTCGCGTTTTTATACCCATCTCAAAATATAGATTTTAGATAAATATTAATTTAATACAATCCTACCTTTGTATCATGTTTTACCGTAATATCGACGTCTTACATTATTCAGTCTAAATCACTCGTCCGATCGGCGAGAACGAGAACGGTCGAACATGAATCACGTTAATTGCAAGATAAATCGCGTTAATTACAACTACAAAGTTTACAGCGCACGCGAGCATAATAAGTCGAGAACCGCGGATACAAAAACACTCCTTTGTGAGCGGACACATCGTGGGAGGATATGCGTCACACGAATATACGCGAGATACGTGGATTTCATCAGGATTTCTACTCTGGCAGAGATGAATGAAATGACGATGGCCGCGCTCTTTGCCCCGTCAAAGCCATTCTTATTCGCTCAATCCTATGTTCTACAAACGCGCGGTATTAAATGCAGGACCGTTTTACGTATTAGGGGGCCAAGTTTGTGCACGAGGAAACTGAATCATCGTCGGTGATACTTTCGCGCAATCGCAAATTTACATAAGGCAACTATGTGTCGCAGTAGCACGTACACAATACTATTTGATTGTTTACTGTATAAAGAGAAAGCTAGATATCTTTATAACAGTATTGTGCACACATAATGACGATATCTGTACCATATCATGTCAGTATTCAAACAGTAGATTTTGACCATCTTACAAATAGTTATGTTATAATTTGCAAATTGCGAAAGATTAAAGGGTAGAAAATTTTTCTTGAATTGAATACGTAATATAATACTAACAAGATTATCGATCAACGTTGATGCTATTATTCCTTCGTGTTTTAATTGTATGGTGTGTTACGAAACGGTGCTGATAACATCGGTGAATTGAGAAGAGATAAACAGTGAAGGGGGGATATCATCGGGGGTGTACTGCCCGGAGTTTCAGATTATTCAATTAACGGCCTCTCAAATATTTGCCTGAAATTACAGCTTGTTATTGAAGTTATTCGGGCATTATCCACGCGCGTATACTCACGTAAGCTGCCGCGTAACGAATATGCTTCGCAAACGCGTATGGCACCGCAATAAATACGGTGAGCTCTCGCATATACTCGCAAAGTCCGCAGAGCGACGAAAATGGGTCACGATACGTTTTGTTTGCATTTCGAGCAAACGCAGATGCAGATTTTGGTCGACTGTACCACTCGGTAGTATAAAATACCGCCGCAGTTATTTCTCTGCGAATAACGCGCTCCAATTCCGTGGACACGATTAATTCCGTGAGAAACTGAAGCGAAATAACATTTAAGTATCCCCTTTTGACTTGATCATTTTTATATAGATATAAAGAAAGAAGTACCGCGTTAAAATAATTACTTCCTAATTCCGCGTTAAAATAATTACTTCCTTATTTGTTTCGGAAAACAATAAATATGTATCAGATAAACCTGCAGTACATAAAAAAATATAAGAATTTATTCGTTTATAGCTTTCTCAAAATCCTAATTAATACAATTGTAAAATTTTAATTTATTTCGATATAATATATAAAAGAGTAAAAATTGACGTGACCTTATCTTACCACTGACATTTGCTATTTTTCATCTAGAATTACATTCAATTGACAAGTACTACGAAATATCTCGAGGACAATCGTAACACGATTTTACGCGACACTCATTTTTGTCTCCAATAAATCCGTTTTTTCATTTTGTTACGAAATTTCACGCATCTCGCGAAAGATCGTCAATCATCGCCGATAAAGTTCCGAAAATAAAATTCGTCGAAATAAAAGAATTAGCTTAAAATAAAAATTGCCTCTACCATTTTATTTTAGGTCGATCGTCGCCGCGTCACGAGAAGACGTGAGATTTTCGGCGTACCATTGTGCGCGTAAAGTTAGCTGCGGATCCTCGGTATAAAGTTTTATTTTCGGACTTTCGGTCGCCGAGTTTAGCGATCTCACGCCCACGTCGTCGTTTTCTCCAATCCGAATAAAACCCCGATATAGTATAAGCTACGCGAGCCTCTGAGGCTACTTTATTGATGTATTGGTGTTATTATTGTTTGCCCTCTATCTTGATAGCTCGCTCCCTGACCTCGGTCCCCTCTCTCGATGATGCATCAGCGGGCGTACGCGCGCGAAGATAACTCTCGTTGTATCCCATCATGTTTGGTCAAAAGCGAGACGCAAACATAAGGCGGAATCTATACGGTTCACGACGAACGATCGTATAAATCGAAAGATGAAACATGAGTTTCTCAGTTTTTCTCATCCTAAAATTACAGAGATTGATAGGCAAGTTTTTATAAGCATCTTTTTCGGCCACAAAAATCTGTATAAAATTATATTATATTCAAAATTATATAACAAGTTCAATAGGAAAAAATATAGTGAATTTCAACATCATTAAAAATTTTTTTTCCATTAAATTATTGAACAGAAAACGTATAAACACAATTTTTTAATTCTATACATGTATTAAGTGAATATGGTAAAAGAGCTAGTTGTAGATACTGTTTCGTATATTGGCTTAATTCTGAGTGAGAGTTCGAAGAGGCGAAGCGTAAACTCGTACAAACGACCAATTGCAACCTATGAATAGTTCGTTCAGTCTGCCATACGTCGCACAACGTACATCATGCTACCGCACGCTATATGGACCTGACAATTCGTTAATCGTTTTATGCCGGACGCGTCAGACACGTTAAACGCTCGTTTAACTGACCGCGGCTTAATCCCGTCATGCCTCAATTTTCGCACTTATTTACGTCTGATTCTCAATTAGTTGCTTTATCGTTTGAAATATTCAGAATTTTATCTTGGTTTTAGCTTTCGTCTCGATGTATTGCAAAAAAAAAACTTAATAAATCGGATGTCGTCAACGAATCCTGACAACTTTGACCGCTACGTTTAAAACTTGCGATTGGTCTGTTGAAACTCTTGATAATAATTTTCGCAAATTTGTCTCAAATTTGAGCTTTTAAGTTAGACTTTAATAATTGTTTTTTTTTATTTTGTCTGTTTTATTATCGATTTTTAAGGGATTGAAATCGCGCCAAGACGTGACTTATGCATAGCACGTGACTTATCAATCGTGCATAGTGCGTAGTTAAACAGGAAAACTCGTGACCGCGAGTTGTCGATTAATTATCGCGCGAAACATAAGAAAGCCCGTGTAGCTCGTTCTTATCTGGCTCAATTGATAAACGGAAAATCAGGCTTGAATGGCATTGCACCATTCTCGTGCGTTATTATACAACAACGACGTCGGGCCTCTCCGCACCTGTACAACACGAAGTCAGCGAATGCTCGGAATTCCGTCGTACGTGAATCAGTGGTTTCGGGGAGTGTTATCGAATGCGGCGGATTGCGGAAACCGGCTGCGCGCGGTTTTCGCGACTTTCGCCGGCGAAGAGATCGTCGATCGTCCGCTCGGCCGTCTTCCTCGCATCGAGGAAGCGAGATAATTTTGGCGATGCCGCAGGCTTTTAAATATTTAATGTGACGTGAGTGGCGAGGGAATCCTCTTCAACACATGTAAGAGGAACGAACGCGCCGAAATCTCGAACGTATACCTTGTTGATTCTGACAATGAGTCAGACCCCGGGTCAGTTCCCCGCTCGTTCATTAATTCCGTTTAAGCTCACGATAGCTTCTCTTCGATTCTTTGCTGCTGGTATGCTGGGGGTGAAGTTTAATTTAACTGATGCGATAATCGATAACGGAATGTTGCTTTTTCGTAGCGTCGACAGTGTTGTTTCGACGTATCCATTCTCGCGGCAGCGTTAGTAATTTTAACTGTTTGTTAATAGTATTTTAACGTACGCGAACAGCATATTTATTGCCACATTTATCGTGGATATAACGCCAGATTGTGCGTGTGCCAGATATACGAATACGTCGTCCAATTAACGTCCGCTCAATGCAGTATTTTGCGTAAATCAAATCAGTGATGCGCAGCATTTCTCTTACGTAAACTAGCTCGAAGCCAATCTATTTTTTCTCATATTCAGTGTACAGATATTTTTATATTTTTTAACTATTTATGTAATCACGTACTTGTAAATGACGATGATTCAAAAAGTTTCAATAATTTGTAAAACTTTAATAATACGCATTGCTATTCTGTTTTCAATGTAATTAAATCGTCTCGATTCCACCGTAAAGCCGTAAAGCGTTGGAATCATCATCGAATTAATCGATTGTTATTACGCGTTACGACGTTCCTACGGAAATTAGATCGCATCAGAAGTATGTCGCTACGGAAGCGAGGTTGGGAAACACTGGTGTATCGTGTAGCGGGTCTGTGCGGCGGCCAAGCGCGCGTCGTTGCACCGGATGAACTCTCCGATCGTGGTGGTGGCCGCTGCCGTCGTCGCCGCCGCTGCCTCTCCTTCGTCTGACTTGTATGTATACTCGCCGACCGTGTACACGCGGCGGTCGCTCGAGGTCGTACGGTGCTGCCGCCAGCGAGGAAGCGGGAGATTCCCGCGATGTGCAAGTGAGTCACGCGCGCAACCCGAGCCGCTGCCGCCACCGCCGTCGCCCGTCGCCGTCGCCGTCGCCGCCTCGCCGCGCGCGTCTGACGAAGAAGCGGCATTCCCTGCCTCTCCCTTCCCGTTGCCCATCAGCCGCCTGCTTGCGTCTGACGGAGCAACTCTCCCCTACCGTCGGCCTTCGCACGGCCACCACTGACGCACACACGCGAACGGTCTCGCTCGCTCGCTCGCTCACTCGCGCGCGCGCTCGGGGATTCCGCTCGACACTCTGCGCGCGCGCTACCGTACTCCGCGCGATAGTCCCCCACCGCGCGCCGGCCAAGAGACTCGACACGAATCCACGCTACTCCGCTCGCTCGCTGCCGGTGAACGGGTGATTGGGTCACGCACCCCGCCGTGCGTCTACGTGCCCTAGGACGTTCACGGCCGCCTATCCACGGAATCCCTCCGTCCTCCCCCTCCCCCCACTCAGTGCTTCCCAAAGAAAGGAGACTGTGTTCGAGACTGAACTGATGATACGAACGAATGTTTGTCTTCACAGGTACACACACATTTCCTTTCTCTACAATTTTTTTAATTCTTCGATCTCTTATCGGAATTTTATTTTATACTCTTCAATATCAAAAGTACAACGTTCGTGTAATCTTAATTTCTGTGGAATATCATTAAGCTTTCATTCAACTGTGCATTTTGCATGCGAAGAGAAAACGAATCAGAGAGGGAAAGAGAGCGATCGAGATTTTAATCTCGCCCTCTTCATTCTCTGTCATTACATCATCTAACCTGCGCGCGTTATCTTGATCGTCACAATTTCATGTAGTTGATAAGAATCTGATAATTCAACACTAGAGAGAATGGCGTAAAATAGATATACATGCTCGCAGTACTCTAGATTTTAATTGAAAACGGCTCGACGATTGAGTCATTCGAGTATCGCTATATGTTAGTCGTATAAACAATATGACTTCATATTTACCTTCCGATTCGTTTAATTAGATTCTATCACTGACGAGTGCGCCGTTATCGCCAATGGCTGCTTTCGCGTGTGTGCTTATGACGCACGGCGTGAATCTAATAGCGAGTTCTTCGTATTTAAACGCCTCCTCATTACAAATACTACGACGCACCTTCTATATGAATTGCAAATTCACCGAAGATCATCAATCGACAATCTCGTGGGAGAAACGGACATTTAACGCATACCGCGAACGTTTTCTGAAAATTAGGACGCGTATTTACCGAGCAAATAACGTAATTCTTCCGGTTTCGATGCGAATGACTCTGCTACACGCCACGTTTCTTGCGGCTTCCTTTCCGCGAAAACAAACGCGTGCGAGAAACGGTTATTAATGCTAGTTGAAAGAATAGCGCGATAAGCTTCGCCACAATTAATCGTTGTAGCCTCAATTGCTGATCTTCGCGTCACGATCGATGTGGAACGCGATATGTTATAACTGTATCTTTCCGATTCGATGTCCGCCGTCAATTTACCGTATATACGTCAAAGTACTCGGAATTTTCGTTTAGCTTGAAATTGATGATAGTTAATTTCAATCTCGCCCACTAGCGAGATTAAATATGAATTAATACACAGTAATTCGCTGTCATTAAAAAAATGATTTCAAGGCTAAATTTTCCAACAAAAATAAATCTATTTCTTTTCGTAAAAATTTTCTGAAAAGTCATTCTTCGTCGTCCGTTGTCATCATTTACAAAGTAGCGTGTATGTGCAGGTAACGAAATTATTACACTATTCGTATCGTTCGACGAAGGAGTCAAATTTGAGAGATCACATGATGACGGTTAAGAAACTTGAGGATACGTCTGGTGAGAATGAGCGAGTGTCGTACAATCCTTTTAAGCTTATTACAAGACCGTAACGGGTTTATAGTATCGCCGAGCGAGCGTAATGAAGTTCGGGGGATTTACGATGGGGGTGCACGAACGCAGTTAAAGTAAATTTAGATAGTCGAGTAAAGTAAATTCCATTGTATCACGCGCGATCGCCGTCTTTTGCGAGATATTTTAACCCGCGGATGTTTGCGCCACGAAACACGAGTTTTCCATTTGATCTCGTAATTCCATTTTGGGAAAACCAATATCGCTGATCAATTACACACTCGAAAAATCATATAGCTTGATTTAAGCAAAGAATCTGGTGTCTGCATGTCTAGAAATACGCGTCTATATATTTCTACTCTCTTATCGGAAATAAAATTCATAAATCATTAAGACGATTAAATAAATTATCGATAAAGAAAATTTATACGTAATGCATTTACGCACATTTTTCATCATTTTACATGACGTCTTTGTATTTTATGAAACTGCCACGTTAATCGCATTGCAGTTCTCTCTTAAGTGCAAGAAGCTATGCAAATGAATTGATGAGAAAAAGCGATTCCACGAATGGTGTTAATCGCCAACGGCGATCTCTTCCGCATAATGTATGATGGATAATCGCGACGGATTGAATTCCTTCGGCAGATTTACGCGTAGCGCGAGAATTCCACGAGCAATCAGTGGAGATTCCCGTCGCGCGGCTGACGAATGATCCATGACGTCTTCATATTCGTATATATATATATAAAAAAAGGGCATTTCAATAAACTGGGAGAATTTCTCTTACATTCGTGTTACTATATTCTGTACAAAGTATCTAAAAGGAGGGTATCGTAGCGCGAGCTGATAACAGAGAAGTTATCGTGGTCTTATCTACGCAATCGATACTCTTGTAATTAAAACTTTTATGATCGTAATCGTGTTCACGTTGCACGTTATGTGTGACAGTTGCTACTATATTCGTAACTGTTCTACATTTATAAGCAAGGGAAATGAGGCAAAAAGAAGATATGAAAATTTTAAATTCTTCGATCGCTTTCGTTGTAATGCATTTTAAGTTGACTGCTTCTGCAATTACGCGACTTCTTCATTAATAGACGCTCTCTCTATCTTTCTCTCTCTTCGAAATTTTAATAGCACTCATTTGGAAATTAATATTTACCATAGCGTCACATTTGTCGAATATTTCGAAGAGATTATAACAGAGAGGGTACATGTTTACAAAATATAAATCCTCAGTCTACATTTCTTTAACTTGTTTCACGGACTTGTACTATCATCTTCGCGTGCTATTGTTTACACACACAACAACAGCGGCCAAGTTCATTCGCGTGTTTATGCTTGTTTCAAAGAAATGTGAAGCATTATAGCGCGACTCTCATCCTCGAGTCTCATTCTGTTCCGTTTTCATCATAGAAGTACTCTTCGCGGACAAGAAACGTTTCCTCTCGGAAAGAAACCTTCTCGAAATTAAGACATTGTCTCTCAGATGAACAACCTTTCTCCGACTTAGATATTTATTTTAAGCGCTGATCGTTCTAACGCGAGTCGCACTATTTGCCCAACCAAAGCGCGAATGATTCGAGAATGGATTTTGCATAGCATTCGAATTACTGTTCTCCGATCGAAATATCCGCGTAGTGGAGCCATACGCGCGCGCTGTTAGTCTGAATCTCGGGCTTGCAACTACCCGGGTCCGGGGAGTCCCTTCCACGAATAGACGACAAATCGAGAGAAATTCCAACGATCCCACTCGTAGTCCGGCTGATTCCGGCTTTATACGGCTTGGCCGTAGGTCGCTGCCGCTTCGTCGTCGTCGTCGTCGTGTCGCCGTCGCCATAGGCATAGAGAGAGAGAAAGAGAGACGCGCGTCTTATACTCGCGGAGCTCGTTCGCTCTCCGTGTCTTCTTGGCGTAGCATGAAAATAGCCCAGCGTACTTGGAATATCGCGTGGCCTACGCGCTAAGCATGCTAAAACGGCGTCATCCAACGCCGCTCAACCAACGGACGTTGCGTGCGTGAGTGCGTGCGGAGCGATTAGTCGAAGAAGCATGCCCATCGATGCTTGCTTATTAGAAAGCAAGCAACGCTTGCGTATTAAACTTTTTTTTTTATACTTTAGCATCACACAATATTCAGATACTCGCCCGGAGAGTAATCAATCAAATATCAATTTTTTAAAAGAATTTAAAAATATTTTTGTCATGTTTTTCTAAGCCATTAATAAATAAATTAGCGATGAGTAAGAATAAAATATGGTTTAAACAATTTGATGTGAATAATATATTTTTCTTTATAAACGAAGAAATCCATTTGTAATAATCGAATTACATTTTTTATAGTATAATACGTAAGTGAATAATAACTTTGGTTTTAATTTTGAATTTGTGTTTTTATATAATTCTCTGCTACGCATTTAAATGAATTGAGCTAATATTTAATGGGAAAAATCCCCACAAAGAAGGATTATTCGGAGCAGAAAGAGACGAGAAGAAGCGGAGAAAAAGAGAGGGAGAAGCTTATTATCTGCCACTGTGCAGTTCAAAAATTCTCCCGCCATCCACTCGCTCAGCAACTTTGTCATGCCTATCTCTCTTGAAGTTCACATGTACTTGTTTGACCAGAGGTGGCCGACCAGCAATACTGGAGAAATACCGGCCAGCGGTTAATTATAACTTGCGGATTATTTACGGCTTTAATTTACGTGCTGATTCTTCGCAATCTAACGGGTGTTTCGAGGTTATTTCTTTTCGATGAGACTTTCGTCACCAATTTTGTTTAAAAAAAAAACCACTGAAAGTCTATGGGAGAATATAATGAATGTAGGAAATTGTAATGATTTCTATTTCTCTTCGTCAATCTATCTATAATGCTATTATTATTATAGGTTTTGCATATGTAGAAATCTTATTTTGTTTTGTACAGATAGGGAATATTATCTCTCACGTGTCCATTTAGCAAGTTAAAAATAAAGCGCGGCAAATATAAAGACCAGCTAAGACTGCGTTGTACTTTCAAGGATAGAAACATTAGTCAGCGGTGATAATGTTAAACGATTGCTGTCATTATCTGCGCGTATCTCCTTCTCTTTTTATTGGAAAACTACAGCGTGACAAAAATGCCTTTCGAGTAAAGACACTGTAGGACGATGTACGCGTATGTACACGTATCGCACACGAGTATCGCACGCACGATTGAAGGCCGAAATTACTATCGTTACGCGATGCTCGCACGCGGTCCGGTTTGTAAAAAGAAGAGGAGGGGAGTGGGGGAGGGGCGAAAGCGAATAGAGGAGCCAGCAATGCTGACACGGAGGACTTGACGTAACGACCGTAGCATCCCTCGTAAATTTTTACAACGCGATCGTAACACCGTTCACAATGTACGAAACTGGTCAAAAAAGAATCCAATCTTCTCTCTATTTCCTTCTCTCTCGTTCACTCTCTTTCTTTCTGCTTTGTCTCACTCGTGATCACTCAACTTTCCGAGTATCACGAAAACACGTCGATGTATCGAGGCGGTGAGACCGCAGCAGCGAAGGAAGGGAGCGATCGAAAAAGGAGAACGAAGTAGTGAATGCCGAGAGGCAGAAAGACAGGGGAGAGGGAGAGAGAGATAGTGGAATGACGAACCAGGAGAGGAGGATCGGAGAGCACGACCACAATGAACGAGAGAACAGGAGAGAGATAGGATAAAGGAGGGGAAGAGAAAGAGAGAGAGAGAGGGGAGAGAGAAAGACAGAGGCACTGTTGTCGCATCATATCTCGCGAGTATACGGGGTCAGAGGAAAAGAGGGACAACAAACATGCCGCGCGCGGAGAGTGACGGTGGGACGAGGGAGCTCCGAGGGGACTGGTAGTGAGGGGGGAAGAGGAGGACGAAGCGGGGAGGGAAACTACGGGGAGACTCATGGTTCACCTGTCGTCATGGCAACGCCGCTTCGCCGCTCACTTGTTACTCCATCGGCATAGCTCGGCCCTCGGCGGCGGTCCTCTCGCAGCCTCCGCAGGAATACGAACGCGAGTCACGATCCATCGCGTGGGACAGAGAGCGAGCCGACGCCTCCTTTCCGATGGGCGAGCGCTCGCTTGCTGGAAGCGCCGATCTCTCTGCCTCGCCGAAGATCGACGGATCCTCTCTCTCTCTTTTTTTTTCCCCAACGACACCGGCGAAAAAAAAGAGAAGAATCGCGCGCGTGAGACACGGTCACCCTCTCTCGCGTTCCACCACTACAATACGCACTATAAGAATTATCACAGAAGAAACACGCACTTCACGCGAGATATTTATATACGTGTTGTGTGTATGTGTATTCTCTCGTCGTCCTCTCCCGTTGTTTCCTCTTTCACCCACGGAGAAACGTAGAATTCGAACGTATCACAGAAACGCGGAGGTGGGGAAAAAGTGAGCACAACATCCACCCGTCTCTTCTCCGATTCGTTTTACTCCGTCCTCCCGCCGCGTACTTAAGCCGAAGTCACTCTTCTATTTTAAGCTCCGCACTTGCCTCGTCCGTCGTATCCTCTATCTCTTTCTCTCTCTCTCTCTCTCCCTCCTGCCGGCACCGCGAGCCAGTCATACGTACGCATGCACGCACGCATGCACGCACTGAACGATATTCACACACACATACGCACGCACACAGTACCCGCGCGATCTCGCGCTATATACGGTGTACACGCGCGATTTCTCGCTTCTCGTTATCCACTTACTACGAGCGCGTCAATCTGTTTGCTATGCAAATCCCGTCTGACCGGCGCTGACGGCGATAACGACAACGGTGCGATAGCACCGAATCGGCAGCTCCGAGCCGACGGATATGATATCTCTCGTTAACGCAATCGGCCGCGCGCGGTTAGTCATTGCCTGCCGACGAGCGACATACGTAGAAAAGTGTAATCGGCCACCCGCGCACCGCGGATTCCACGGGGGTATCCTTGCCCCCACCGCGAGGCACGGCACGGCACGACGACGACGACGACGACGACGACAACGACGACGGCGAAGAGCAAGACACCACACGGCCGAGCGTACACCAGCACTCCGCTACTACCGCGCGGTCACCACTACTATCATCACCGCTGCTACCATCGCCGGCGATCGCGGCACTGCCGGAGCGTCGCGTCGTGTCGCGTCGCGTCGTGTCGGGGACGCGTAAACGTACCGCGCGCGCGGCGAGAAACTCCGACCGCGAATTCCCCCGACGGCGGTCTCACTCGCACGGTGACGTCATTGGCGCCTAAACGCGTCGCCGCGAGCGGCAAGCGGGGACAACCCGCGCGTTCTCCTCTTTTTCCCTCCTTCTCTCTCTCTCGAGAGAGAGATCGGTAGCGGATTCTCCGGCCGATCTATCGACGCCGCGACCTCGTTTACTATACGCCAGAGATCGTGTACCAGTGTACGATCGACAGCGACCCGTTTGACGCTCGATTCCAAGCTTTCAGCCAACTGCACTTTCGCCTCGACTTGCGATTTACACGCTCGGTGTTATCCCAATGTCCCGGCTCGCTCCTGCCTCACGATGATCTACGATCGATCGGCGCACCTCTCGCCGTCCGCGTGGCCCGCTCTCTCGTACTCCGCCGCCGCGTGATAAACACGTCACACTGCTGCTCCATTCATCGATCGGCAGAGAGGAGGTGAATGCCGATCCGGTGTGGTCCGACGCTCCTCACCGATCTACCGCGCCGATCGGCACTTCCGCATGTTCTCCATCCGAGTGTAACCATTCGCGAGTCCCCCGGCTTCGCGATCGCTTCGATACTCGGAAGGTTTCTTCCCGCCAATAGTAGTCGAGCGCTTCGGGTTACACGCGTTTCCCTCGTGCAACGACCGGCGTTGAAGTCACGCTTTCCCGCTCTCGATCGCGCGATCGATCGGAATTCCCTCTTTTCTGAGCACCGCGCGAATCCTCCACTCTCGACGACGTCGCGCGCCCGTTATGGTGTCTCTCGTTCTCCAAAGATCACGCAGTCTTTCAACTCTTTTACTCGGCTCCGCAACACTTCCTACACGTTTCTCACTTCCTTTTCTCACACCTTCTCACACACGTCACTCGTTACTGTCGATCGCGCTCGATTGTCTGTGAATTCTCCCGGCGCTCGCGATTTCGGGAGTCAACTGCTCCCGTCAATCCCCTGCCACAAGTTGATATTTGCGCGCGAAAGTCGACTTTTCTTCGACGACGATCAACTCCGCGTCTCACCCTCCGTGATCCGTGCGGGTCGCCCCGTTTTCACCCTCGTTGTTGTCAACAAGTGATTTTCCCCGCGAACGCAAACGGTCGACACACTACGCACGATCCACGGTGTCGCGTTGCGGTGTCGCGCGCCGCACGACGCTACGCACCTCCTCACGGCGTTGTTATTGTTGCGTAACTGGCGGGTCCCGTGTAGCTGGCTGGCTCCGCAGCCGCCTGCCGCGCCGCGAGACAGAGTGTATGGAGTAGCGGCGGGCGGCGAGGAGAGAAGAGGAGTGGACGGAGAGCTGAGAGAGAGAGAGAGAAAGAGAAGTGAGTGAGTGAGTGAAGGAACGAGGAGAGTGGAAGCGGAGGGCGAGGTAGCCCCGTGGGTGAGCCAGTGGGCGAATACGCAACGAGAGAGAGAGCGTGCGAGCGGTGCGCCGTCTGGCGTGGTTGGCGACAGTCTACTGCCTTCCGAGAACCACGAGGCGATTCCGTGTATCGAACGCGCACCGAGGGCCGTCGACGTTGGTAGTAGGGGAGACGGGATCGGCGCGCGATCCTCGGGTAGGGAGTTAGCACCAGGGAGTACGAGGGACGAAGGGACGAGGCGAGTAAATATGAGAAAGCCCAAGCGACCCCGAGAGCAAAGGAAAGAGAGAGAGAGAGATATGAAGCGGGAGAAGAGAGTTCAGACACGAGGCTCTCCTCAGGGACGCAGATATGCTCCGCGCGCGTTCTCTCTTACGTGTATGAGCACCACGGAGAATCGGCGCGTTACACGTAGGGCTGCCATCTGTAAAATTATTAATCTAGGACTGTGAGCTCTAAAACCCCGGATTTTATAGCTTAAAACTCGGACTTTTTTTTAGTGTTAATATTAATTTTCTTATTGCAAATTTCAATTACTTAATACATCATATCAGACTATGGCTTGTTCACACTGGTTCACACTGTTCACAGACACAGGTGACAGGACGCATCAGTGCGTTTAGTGTTACGCATGGCATGGTGTAATAGCCAATCATTTTTTGCTCTTATGGAAAAGCCGGGAGGTAGGAGTTCAATTACGTCATTTACAACGACGTTTGCGCAGCTATTATTTAATAATACGAGTAATAAAAAAACCCGGACCGCTTCAAAAACCCGCCCGGACGCCCCCGGACGTCTTCAAAACTAGGACAAATCCGGGGAAATCCGGACGGATGGCAGCCCTAGTTACACGTCATATTGGAAGACGATAATGAGGGTTTTAACCGTGGCCTTGCCGTCGTCAACGGCGGAACCGCGTGCGAAATGGAAAATTTACCGCGAAATCACGACTGACGTGAATGCCGAGATCCTGGCTTATGTCCGATTTGTTTTTGTTTGTGGTTTTTTTTTCTATTTTTGCTGCCACAATCGATAAATGGTCAAGGATCGTTCGAAAATTTGAAATGAGCAACTACAACTCTCTCTCTCTCTTTCTCTCTCTCGCAAGTCATTAATCGAAGAGTTGATCGTTCTTTGAATAATCGGTTAGCTAAGGATTTCGTTAGCTTGCGCCATTTCGTATAAGAAAACGGAGATAAATCGATCGCGATCGTTCGAACGCCCCTTTCTTCCTGATCAATTTTACGCGTTTCTTGATTTGCCTGCATTTACAGCGCCGCACGTACAGCGCGCTCGATGCAACCTGTTTCCGCGGCGCGCATTGCGGTGTAACGTTACCTGTTTATAAGACGCCTGCTCTCTCTCCCCTCCGCCACGAGGCTCCATTCAAACGCCGAGATTAGCGACTGCGGCCGATTTCCAATTTTAATCATCGCGCCGAGTCCCACTTCGCAGCCGGCAAGCCGGCGTCGTTTGGCGAATTAGAGAGAGTGCTTTTTGAGATATTCAGCCTCTTTGGCGACGGCACCCAAACAAAACGCTATAAATAAAAGCCGTGAAAATAGAGGAGCGGGGTGGGGCACCCCAGACCCCAGACGAAGAAACGGGGGATCTCGTGCGATAATCTGCCTTATCTATTCCGGATCGCTAACAGCCAAGGGCACAGACGGGGTCTCGCTTCCTCCGTCCTCGTCTTCGTCACGGTTATGTTTTATCGTTCCCGTTCCGAGACTCCGAGGCTCGCACCGGGAAGAGAAGACCCCGCTGCCAACTATGTACAAACTCACCAAGAAGAACAGTTGGTCCTCGAGAAACCGAACTCCCTGAGAAAAATTGTTAAAGGACACGCACGTAAAAAATTACACGACCGAAAATATTTGTGAAAGTCCGATTTTCTATTATCCCTTGACGAAATGTTCCGAGCATTTCTAGACCGTTATTCGTATATAGAATGAAACTTTAGGAAAGTGTTTGGCAAGAGGAATCTTTCCATTTAGAAGTTTTTCGTTCGTGAACGGTATAAAAGCAGGTGTACATTTAGAGATATATACGTATTTAATAGAATATAATGAATCTACATTCGAGTTTTTCCGTAAAAAAAATAATTTTTGCATGGAGTGTAGCATGAATTTTAAAGACTCCATGATTGCGTTCGCAAATTGTAAATTGTGTATTACTATTTCATCAATGCCTAACGGTATTCGCGTTACGAAATAATTTGGAGACGTGCAATTCGGCGATACCATCTGTGAATTTTCGTTTGACCTCCGCTGTAATTAGCGGTTAATACGGTACACGGTTATGGCGATTCGTCATTCAAGGACAATCAGTCGGAGGTATAATTAACGATTCCGCCGCGCGGAGCATGAAAGAGTCTCCGCCACACATTGCGAATGTTCCATCGATCGTATCTGAAACGCAACACCGTCGTCGTTCTCACGCACACGCGCCTCACAATCGTGGGCGATCATCGACTGCGCAATATCGTGTGTGCAACAAGTTACTTTTGTTAACTGAACGTAGGAAGAAGACCAGCCAATATATGAATATAAAATCGAATCAAATCCGCATTCACGCTCCTATATATCTCGGTAAACTGATATTTAGTAACAAACAACTGGGACACGAAAGAAACGTATATTGAAACGTATACAATAGTTCATTATTATTTTAAAGCCTCGATATTTTATCGTATAGTTTTCCGATGCATTTGTTTTCGAAAAATAGCACACCGCGATTTTTCCAGTAGCCACGCTACGATTGAAATGTCGAAAGCACGAGTGGCAAACGGGATTTTGGCATACGAGTGTCGAGGTAAAAAAAAAAAGCAGAACGAATCGAATTTTGCCAAAAGTGGACTTGACCCGATTGTATAGGTATTTGTGGACCGCGCGCTTCAGTCAATCCTGTAGCGTGTCCCGTTGTGGGAACGGGCGTGACAGGATAACGAAATGCGGATATACAATACAAATACAATCTGAATATGAATTTATCGGGCCGTTATGGAGCGTCAATCGGCCGGTCTTTAGGGTGCAGCGAATTGCGAACCGATGCGAACGGCCCTTTCGTGCGCGACTGGCCGACGTGATTATTATTGAGCGACAACAAAGGCGGGCTAATTGGCACGAGGCGCGCAACGTGTGCTCGCCCAGGACGGACGGTTGTTATCGCGAGAGCCCGGTAATTAAGGCGAAAGAATACAAATTGCGGCGGTTGTGAGCGGTGCTATTAGCGCAGCGGAGAGTTCGGCGCTACGAATTATACGATTGGCGGAATGTATTCCGATACACCACACCATCAGCTCTCTCGCCGCGCCGCGCCGAGCCCGTTTTCGCGAAAGGCATTTAACGAACTTCATTCATGGTATCGTCAATTCGGTAACAATCGAGCCATTTACGTACCGGCCGATAATCGGCGGAGCGCGATGAGTTATCGGCGATGCAATATTAATTGCAAAATAAAATAAAATAAAAATAGATGTGAAAGAGAGAAAAAAAGAGATTTCAAAGGTGCAACGAATCGTAAGTACGTGGGATGAGGAAAAACTTCATACTAGAATTAATTCGTTCATTTTGAGGGCAAAACGGATCTAGATGTGCACTTTGACATTTATAATCGTTTTTATTTCATAAAACTTCGATGATGTTGCTTTCCGGGAATTTTTATTTTATTATATATTTAGCTTGAAAAAATGGAGTGCGTCAAAAAATTAAACTCCGCCGACCGCCACGCATGACCTATTCCAGATACATTTTCATACCTTAACACACGAGCGTTTTTTATTCTTCCCTTTTGACCTTCTTATTTGGAACACATTTTTCTCGTATACGTGGGATTATAATATAAAGAACGTGTCTCTGGATTTATTCAGATAAAAGAGATGTAGAATTTATTTTTAAAACAGTAGCTAGATCAAATTACTACGTGGATGGATCGTAAGATAAATTCAGGTTAGATTCGATGTTTCTAGATGTTTCTTCATATTTTCACTCCACTCCTATTTCCTAATTTTTTGCGTAGTTATTTGCTTTCGTTAGTTCACCCGTTTGCTCGCCACTTCATCGTCGACTTGTTACAAGTATCTTAATAATCGAATTAATCTTTTCTTGGAATTACCTGAGAAAAGATATTTTAGTATCTATTGACAGCGTGCTAAGTTTTGTATGTATTTTCACTTTTAGTTATTTAAATAATCCACAAATAATCGGTGCTTTTATAACTTTTTTTTCGAGAAAATCAACTGTTAATTTTTGTCTCGAGAATCTCATTGCAGCATTTATAACCTTTGACAGAGACTTTCGGGACTAAACTGGCCACGAAACAATTTTTTTCAAAGATTGTGCCGCACAGTTATAGAGGTATTGGGTGCTTTCCATTCAGTGACACAAGCCGACACAAGTATTATTTTGTCTTTGTTATTCACTAAATGCTAAGAAGGATAGAATGACGTTTGTGTCGACTTGTGTCCACCAAATGGAAAACACCCATCGTCTAGTAATACGTTAAAGAAAAGGAAAGAGAAACCTTGGCCATTATGCGATAGTCGGTCGTCGGCGACGTGTGCCGAGCTAGGACACCACCAAGACGCAAGTCGGCAATAGCAAACGCGAAGTAAGCAGCAGGCGGGCGAGCGAACGAACGGAGGCGGGCAGAGCAACCAGTTGGGTGCAGTAAGAAACCTCCAGGCCTGTTCCCCCGCCGGAGTTCCGGAGAAGCCCGGATTGTTGTTCCCCCGAGATGACGGGACATTCCACGAACTGCTTCACCGCCACGTTTCGCCCTGCTATTCCGCTCGCTTCGCCGAGCCATCGGCCTCTCTTTCTCTCTCTCTTCCTTGCTTCCTCCTAAGGTGATTCCGGCTTGCTCCTTCTTTTTCCAACGTTACTCCACGTAGGGTATTCCATGGGGCACACTACTATGAATCCGCTTCGTCACATGGCAGTCACGCACACGCATTCACCATGATAGGGATCGCTCGTGTACGGTAAAAAAAAAAGGACAAGAGATGGGTGGAAGCGAGAGAGAAAAAGAGACGGAGAAAAGACGAAGACTTGCGTCCATAGGACGTGCATTTTTATTTTTTCGGGGAATAAAGCTGTATACATGTTTGGATACCTGCAGAATTCCGTTTAACTGTTAGAGAACTTTTCTTGGAAAACGAGAGATTATTGGTTTCTCGATTTAGTTTTATAATTTCCCCATTGACCCACGTCCGTCAAATTTTTCACTTTTGCCTCTTCTTACGACGTGTTGCTGATGTATACTTGTGGATTGCGTGCAGAAAATACGCAGTGTCAAGCAGGATTCATCTATATCACGCGAACACGTCACCGGCAGCGTCTCTAGCGCATGCACAAAAACGCTGAAGAACGTCACGAGGAGATCGTCGAATCATATTTCATACAGTCTTCATTTCCGTCATCAAAAATCGCGAGTCGGGACATAACGAAAATAAAGTATAAAACTTCGACATGAAACGATTATTGTACCTCGCAATCGACACGCGCGTAATCTCTCTCTTTCAAGATTAAAATTAACTGTTTCTTCTCACGCGCTGTGCATACGAAATTTCAACGAGACAGAGCCTTTCGTCACTTCGGGAAGCAGAGTTCTCGTGCTATCGACGTTCTCGCTTTTCCTTTTCTACCCTTTGAGCGGGGAGCCGAGCGCCGCTCGGCGCCGTTTGCGGTGGGGGTCAAAGGCGCAACGGCGAGCGAGGACGTTTTACTTAAGGTCACTGTGTTAACCGTGCCGCGAGGATTTCATTAACGCCTCGTTCGCGACCAGCCGGCGCGCGCGGATGGGGAAGGACGGGCGTTCTCGGGGCACTTATTGTTAATAGAACAGGCGAACAGCCTCGGCTTGACGAGGTAGCCGTTCGATATATATGAACGCCTCGGTGAGCGATGCAGCGTGAGCCATGAGGGTCGTGCAGCGGAATGCAACGACAAGGATGCATCTGCGCCCTTCTAAGTTCTCAAGGAGAAAGAGAGGGGTTTCGCTGTAAAGTTATACCGACTGTATGAAGCTCAAAACGTACGCGTTGAAAACTCTGGGAACGTGCAGACGGATAATCCCAATATTTTTTCTTCTTTGCTAAAATGTGCGATGCTAAATATCGGATTCTCGCGTATCTTTGTCTTAACGCTTGAATATTTTATACTTCTTGCATTTTCCGCCGGGTAGATCCCTTTTCGCTTGAAAAAGCAACGAACGGCTCGTTTGCGAAATGGATTTCATCAAATGTTTGGTATAACATGCACGTGGCAAATAACGACGCGACGCAATATTGTGAAACGAGCGAGCGAGGCGCAGCAGAAATCCGATCGCAAAAGCGAGATCGCATGCGCGTGCAGGAGGTCAAAGCTGGCGGAAAAGTCGTCGTCGCCGGCCGGATTTATCGGCCATGCCGATTCATCGAAATGTCGCCGTCGGTGTCACGGTATTTCTGATACCGCGACGAGGATAGTGTCTCGTGCTTCGCTCGTAAAAATAGAAAAAAAAAATAATTAAATTTAGAGATCTATTATCATTTATGTTCCTCGCATCTTGCGCTCACCTCTACTCTTCACGCAATAATACGTACTGCGGGAGAGAGAAAAGGGAGAAGAAAGCGAGAATTACGATGTTAAGACAGAACATTATTTTGAATTCTTAGAAAGAAAGATATACATATATCACACTTCGTTACAATATCGTCATATGTGTAATCGTTGAATGGTTATCACGCGACCTCTCGTTTCAACTCGGAGGATTATATGGTGCGACGTAACGGCAATACAGCCGGCGATTATACGGCCACGCATGATTGCCTCGTATGCCCGAACGACGATACCTCTCCCGAGATTCTCCCGGAAGCGAATCGCATACGTGATAACGTGAAAAGTCCGACACGCGTATAGAAATACGTAGTTGTCTCGAACGAAGCGAGTACGGAAGTTCTATGAATCAGTGATAACGAAACTGCAGAAAGTTCCTTGTTTAGATTTCTTTGCTTCGGAATGTTATTAAGATATCTCGCGGAATATGCATAAATCTATGATAGAATATATTTAATGTTAATTAGCAATTATCGCGGATAGCTGAGAAAGTTCGGCAGAATCTTCTCACGATATCTTTATTTCTGTAACGTTCACTTAATATTAAACGGTTAATATTAGTTTGCTTGATAGGAAGTGTCGTTGTCAGATCAATCTTCAATTTGACTTCGTGGACTTCGAATAAGTAACTGCAGAAATAAACCGCGATCGTATTCTCTCTCTGCGCTATCCTCAAGCAATCAGAAATTCGCGATTTAATCCCGACGAAACTCGAGATTGTGGAAATGATCGGAAATCGAAAGTCTAGCGCTGTCATATTTCTCGCGTTTAATTTGGCACGCTGATATTTATCTGTCTTCCGTCTCTCGGACGCGCTGCTCTTTCCAGCTATTGATTTCATTCGTGCTATGAATAGTAAGTCGACGTAATTGATTATCCCTGATTTCCCTCGTATTAACACGGCAGGATTCAAACTTCCGAGATCCAATCGTTTTCGTACGAGACGACGCCAACGGTTCGGATAGAGTTTCGCGCGTCTGTCCGAACGATTTGTCAGACTCATCCGCGATCTGACAGAAAGGATCGCGAGACACTCGTGAGTACGCTAGGCGGGGTATGGAGCTTCCGCGGCGAGATGGAAATATCCGTGGAATCCCCCGTTGTCGCCGGAATGTCCGTATTAAGAGTTCGTGGCCGACGTCGTGTCTGGACTTCTGACGTGCGCTAAGATAAGACGAGCTTCCTCGGACGTTCGTTCTTACGTAAGCGGCGTCGATGGAGCATTATATAGCTACCATTTACGTTGGCGTATAATGTTAGACGAAATCGCAATAGCCTGTGAGCGTGACACCTTTGTGTCGACGGGAACCTTGAAGCGGGGAACATGCAGGTGTAACGAATTTCCTTCTTTCTCTCCTTTCCTCTTTCTTCTGTCTTTCTTGTGCAAGACTGTTGCGCGCACCTGTCGGTCTCGGCAGCGGCTCCTTAAGGAATTCCTGCGGGACATAAAGTCGCTGTCTCGCGCATCGCTCAAAGGATGATAGTAATATATCTACTTTAATTGGCGTATTATGCAAAAACGTGTTAGCCAACAAAATTAAAAGAAATGAGTTACACGTACATACAGCTGAAGCGGCTAAGTGAAACTCCGCAAACTCATATAAAGATTAAAGTTTCCTTCATATATTTATAATTAATGATAGCTATATAAATTAATTTCTAGAGTAGAAACAGAAGTGAAAGTGAGGTAATTCTGGAACACCCTGTGTATCCGTTGACTCGCGTGCGACGCTATCGCAGCCAAGAAGCGCATCGTCACGTTGCGTTCTCGTCGAAGACGGTCTTAACGGCGTTTCACGCGCCGGAATGCAGTCGTTTCGAGAGTACGTTGCATTTTTAGAATTGACTGTGATCCGATTTTATCTGTTTGCCCTGATAACGTTTAATTCACTGACATCTTTCGGTTTTCCGTGATACACGATTTTGTAACTATTAATACCTCATGTCAAAACAAACGCCGCACGAATAAAATCCTACAGAATCTCTGACTAAAAATAAATGTGTTTTCTTCTTACACGTCATTATGTTCTAATTTGTATTATAATTCGAAGATTTATATACTTTAAAGATATATATATGTATATATATATATTTTTTAAAGATCGCGCTTTTATTTCCAGTGAGAAAATTAATAATGACAAAGACGTTCTTATATTTTTTTCTTTCTTTTTGAGTTTAACTGAAGTCTTTGTCACGTCGAGATAATTGAATTTTTTGCGAGCGATGCGAAGATATTGTCTCGATGTCGTTTAATCATCTTCTGCGCCTCTGCCGGCTAGCTAAAGTGCTGCAAAGCATCGGTATTTTTTTTTCAGTGTGCTCGACGATAAAGTGTGCCGTGCGCGTTGAACATCGCGACGCGATATCAATGTTGCGTTATATCTTTATTTACCTTTCGGTTGTTTACGCCACGGAACTCTGATTTCTCAGTTATGCGGGAGCTGAATCACGCGCGATACTTTTTTTTCCATATCTCCAATTCGGCCGGGCCCACGTGTCCAATATGTTATTCGCCCGCTTGTTTCTCTCTCTCGGTGACTCACCCACCGGGGCGCGGGTGCACTTGTTGAATCTCGCATACTCGCTCGGATTATACCCGCTCGTTTCTTCTTGCTTTCTCTTTTTTCCTTTCTCTTCCTCTCTCTCTTTCTCTCTCGTTCTTTGCATTTCGCAAGCATGCGTTGCAATCCCGTCGCGTGGGTGGAGTATCGTTTTCCTTTCGCATGTCCTTTCGCAAAAACTCTTAATTTTCAGCCGAGGCGTATCCAACGCGAGGCGTGTTTGTCACTTCGAAATATTCGCGGAAATAATCATAGATAAGCGTTATATATATGTTGTTATTTGTCAGAAGAAATTTCTCTCTCTCTCTCTCTCTCTCTCTCTCTCTCTTTCTACTTCAAAGACATAGAAAATCGAAAGTTTGTCAACGTTCTGTTTCTTTTTCTGAAAAGTGTCAGTTAGATATTTTTCGATTAGGATTGCACTGTCATAATCTAGGCGTAAATTATCATAGACATGGATACACTCTTGAATAAATGCATCGATAATCACAGGCTGTACGAATGCTTATTAATCGCATGGATGACCATAATATTACGAGATTTGTAATCAAATATGTTTTTTGGGTTATAAGAGAACATGTAATAAGTACCTATTTTGCTCACACAGGTATATGACCGGTTCGTTTATCGACTGCTGGGGAGTGCTCGAAATGGCCTCTTAAACGCATGCAGACGGCAGGCAGGTAAGTAGAAAAAAATTGCGCTTCCATTCTCCACTTGTGAACGCGCGAAGGGTCCTCAATGAACGTCAAACGGAACGAACGGTTCGCGAAGCCGCGTACACACTTGTGTGCTGATATTTATAGATTCCTATAGAGTTACATATGTTTGTACTTTACCTTTATATAGCTGACAATTGAACGCAGCGATCTCGGATTATGGAATGGTGTGCATTTACGTGCTTGAATAACAGATTCTAGTATAGAATGATTTTACGTTTCCTCCTTTTGAGTTGCAATAAAAATTCGGCAATGCCAATTGTATTCCAAATAATTGTTTGATCATATATAAACGTGAAATGTTGAAAACTTATTTCCGCGAATCAAATTTCCAGTCAATCCTTAACCTCAGTGAAATTCAGGCTCCGCGCTAGGCACATCTAGTGTGATACATGAACGATTCAGTAAATGTTTTATAATATTTCATGAGACTTTTTTTGTATTACGAGACACACACTGACGACGATTTCAATTTTTGGCGTGATAATTATATAAAGAACAAAATTTCGAAACTCTTATCGAGAGTTGAGAAAAAAGTTTGCACCGCCCGGCGTTAATGAGTGTTTAATTGCATCGTTACTCAATTCGTCATATCGCCGGTCGCGATGTGCACGCGACTTTAAATTATTACTACGACGGCTCCGCGATGTCCGGCGAGCGGCACATCGCGGTCAGCGAAACCCACGATAGAAGCGTTCGTCACGCAGATGCGTTATCGCGTTGCGAAACGCCAGAGCTAGACGCAAGATGTCGAGAGAGCGAGAGAATCGCGACGCGGCGATGTGATGGCGACGTATTTTGCCGCGCGGCGCAGTTCCATGCCTTCTCAGCCTCCGCGATTAGCTCCTGCGGTTTAATTAGTCGCGGCCGGCGGCCGCGCAGAGAGAAGAAAGAAATTAACGACGAGAAGAGTTGGCCGTGCCGGCCGAGCGCATGAGGAGAATTCAAGTATGTGCAGTGTTACTTAATCTCACTCTCTATGGTCGACAAACAATGCCCGATCAAGTGCTAATCTACTTGATGTCTATGTGTTAATAGCATCTTCTAGAAATTAATTAGAGAAATTAATTATAGATCGACAATCCCAATCTAAAATTGTCGAGGCCAGAATAATTTTCGAGCTATCAAAATTAGCTAATGGTAGGGACTTTGTGCGCTCAGATGTCTCTTATATTCATACTGAATTTTGTTATATTTTATTGATTTTTATAATTAAGATAATGAATTTTTTTGCTTAGTTGAGTTTTTCATGTGCCAACATATATTATAATCGACTGATATTGAAAAAGTAATTATTAATAAATTAAATAATTAATTATTATTAATAAATTTTAACTGTTACGTGCAAAATTATTTTATCTTCTTTAGGTATACATTTGAGAAATTGCTTAATTACTTTATTTAAAAAAATTAGCGAATTTAATTTATCTCACTATAAGGATTGAAGTTCATCTTTTTGTATAATTGAAAAATTAAAATCGATTTTTTATTATTATTATTTCTTTTAAGTTGCATGATTATAGTAAATAAAAAAATTAATTATTACGTTCTTTATGACTACCAAATTTCGCTTTCTTACTGTACTAAAAAAAAGTTAAAAAGATTATAAGAAATTTCGTATTTTTATCGTTATTTTATACGATTACTTTTTCTGAAACATAAAAATTCGCAAAATAATAATAAAATAATCTTATGCGAGTATCTTTTCTGTCAAAAAATTAAATTTATTTCTCAAATAAACTTCTCGATTAGATTTTAACGTGCTCGTTTATCGAAACTTGTTTGAAGGGAAAGGATATTTGGCATTTTTAATTCATCTAGTTAAATATTTCGTAGAATAAATATCTCGTTGGTAGAATATTTTATAACGACGAAGACCTGGCTGACAGGCTGTCCAGCGCTTGTATTTTTTTTTGCCCGGTATACCGCATAGGTATTGTTTATCCGTGGCACGCGGCGTGCTACTTGCGCGTGATCACATTGTTGTCATTCGTGCGGCGAGATTCGAGTCGGCAGATAGTGGCGCGAGTCGTTCCATGGCATTATCCTTCGAAATGCGATCGCGACAATTGCTGGAGACACGCCAAACACTATCGTTCTCTGTAATTAGCGATTATTACAACCTGCGCCAATTGACTCTCGTTAACGATTCGTGTTAACGACTCGTAAACGCGTTGAGGTGCAACGGTCACTTACTGGAAGGGATATCTCGCATTTGATTCGTTCATTCGAAGGAAATAAGAATCAAAGCGACGAAGATAGTAATTAGAAGTGATTGTTTCGTTACGATCGTTACGATGTTTATGACAAACGATAATTAATTTAGGCTTTGAATACATTTTGTATCGCGAATTTTTTGGCCGTGATAATTTGCCCATTTATTTTCGTATTGGTAACGCGAATATATGAATATTTAAATAACGAAAATGGCAACACATCTTTCTCGTTTGCTTAGTAGCAATATATCATTTTTGATCATTAACGTCCAGAATATAACATGAATCGCTTCGCGTGCGCGTGAACGATAATGTAACGCGTTTGATTAGTATTTTCGTGAGTAAGCTGTGCAAATGCTACAAAGAAAAGAAACAAAGGTCGAGAAATGTGAGAAGGAGGAATGGCAACTATGGTGTGAGTAATTTGTTACTCGTTATTCCATTTGCTACTTGCGAAATTAATTATAACGATTACTTCTTCGACTAGATGTCTTAGTATACACCATTTAGGTGTTTTATTCTAATTTAGATATTTTTATATTTTACTATTTAATGTGGTTCATTCTACAACTCCGCTGTTGCGCATCGTATCGGTGATAAGTTAATTTTATTTTAAATTAAATTAAATATCAACGAATCTCTCTGGGAAGATCGTATCGTACATATGTGTGAAGTACGCAGATGTATATTTGAGCTAAAAACATACTATGGATAAATATGTAATCTTTTCTAGATTCGGTGTCTTAAAGTGGATGAGCTAGAATAGATTAGAATCAATGTTTAATCTTGGAATATCCAATTATTCACCGATTTACATGAGGATGGACTCGCATACACGCAAAACTCGCAAAATAGAACTCATTATATAGACTCATTTAGTGACACATTTCGTCATTATTATATCACAGAATAATAATTGCAAGGTATTCCGATAGCTTGAATTTTTGAATACAGTTCACAAGCATATAAAATAAGAAATTTCCTATATAGATTAAGCTATATAGATTAAGCTCGACAAAAAAGTAAATAAAACGATGACAATGTGACTTTTGCAAAATAAAATTATCTTTATATCTGGTAGAAATATTACCGGTTTTTTTATTTTGTGCCAATCATTTTAGACACAGATAAAATTTTCACGTAATGTAAAAACACAAGGAAGACACTCTGAAGTTATATAAAAAATATTGACGATATTATTTCATGATTTATTTTCTTTTCTTTTCTCTTTCTAAATATCTCTTGAGTATAACTTCAGTTTAGCCTCCCAATATATTCTCCCAAGATTAAATATTAAATAAATATAAATCGGTATAAATAAAGTAAAATGTATAGATTTCTTAGTTTGCACATTATATCATAAAGGTAAATGAAAAATACGAAGCATTTTATATACAAAATTAATTATTTAAATATGCAAATAATTATTGATTGTAATAATATCTATGTATAAGACATGAATTTTATCTTAATTTTTCCGTAGCCTATTTATATTTATTAACAATTTCATTTTATATTATTTAAAATTTGTAAGCAGAATGAACGTAATATTCAATATTTCTTATATGTATAATGGGAAACAAAACTATTTATATAGATTAGGTCTTTAAATGCATTAATTGCGTGTCGATTATAATATATAATATATTAAAATATTTGAAGTATATATAATTTTCACAATATGATATAGAGAATAACTTTGAGAGTAATATTAATTGAAATAAACCAATTTCAATCGTTTTAGAATAGTCTTTAGAATAGATTAAATTATGCAATCATTGTAAGATACTCTTTTTAATAAATACTATAATTTTGCGATTTGTATATTCGCGAAAAGATTAGATCAGTTAATGAGAGATTTCATATAATATATTCATTCCTATTTAAAAATAGCAAACAAATTTTGCGATGTTGATGGCGTGATTATTAAATGAAACGAATAAATATCTAGACACACAGGCTTAATTTTATCACGAGTGTAAAGTGTATCGGGTTACGCTTAATAACCGCATGAACGAACGAATCACGGTGTCACGATCCCACATACTCCTGTCATGTAGTTACAATGATGACACGTAAACAACAATGAGTCCGTAATCTTATCTAAAGTAAACCGTCTTTTGCGTAACTTTTCTCACTACCGCCATCGAATCGATGCCCATCTGTTCCGGCATAATATCCGTAGAGCAATGATTGATTGAGACGTACTCATTCTTTTTTCCCTTATCTGTAAGTTTCGTTAAACTGACACTTATTGATGCCTCTAACGAAGATAATCGATGCCCATACTAAGGATCCATTTGAATGAAAGGAAAATCGTGTTGAGAGAATTTATGTTATCTATATAATTGAATATTCCATAGATGGAAGGGAAGATAAAGTTTAGAAATAACCGTTCACAAGTATTGTTTTTCGACTGGGGTGAAAAAAACCTCTTTAACTCGGGTCCAGACTAAGTGAGCAAACACGAATGACCAACTTGTTTCAATGAGTACGTACTCATTGAAATAAACAAGTTGTTCATTTGCGTTTGTTCGCGTTCGTTCGTTCGATCTGAATCCGGCTTAAGATTCGCACGCGATAGTCTTCAGACTGAATAAATAAACGATGTTGTTGATCCTCTCGCTTCGATATCTCACCTTCTATTTGTCATCGTTTTCGTACATATCTGCCGCTATTTCACGATTCTTTCGTTGCCTGTTTACGCATGTGTTTGTGACAAACGAGCGCCTTCGAGCTCGGATAAGCTCATTCATTTCTACACGAAAATCGACGCTTATAAATATGTGTGCGATCGAGATAATTAATAAAAATAGTGACAAATCGGGAAATGAATCAGTGGTAAAGTCACAGATCTGCTACCATTATTGACTTTTCGTTTTATCGCGAGATTTTAATAGACTTCGACATGTGTGAATTTTTTCGTACTCTGTTTTATTTATCTTTTATTAATTATGTTTGTTTGTTAACTTCATGAAATGCATAATATTTACATTTGATCCTCCGAACTTTTTCGTTTTAGCGCAATAACCGTGGCGATAACAATTCTTATTATCACTAGTAAGAAACTCTCAATTTTGCGATTCGGCAAATTAACGTGTTTTCGCAGACAGACAGACAGACAGATAGACAGACAGACAGAGAGAAAGAGAGAGAGAGAGAGGAGAAAAAAAATCACGCGGTGAATCGATTTAAGAAAAATAACCATTTCGCTGACATTTGCGTATGAAGGAATAATAATGTTCTGCATGTGTCAGCCGAGCGCGTTGTCGCGCTCCAAATTTCGTCGTTCGACAATGTGCGGGAGCACGTGTCTCGGTTAGGTCTCGGTACATCCAGGGTCGCGCGATCTCGTATCGTCGTTTCTCTCTTTCTCCTTCCTTCTCGCGATTGTTCGCGCGTCGTGCACATGACGCAAATCGGCCTGCCACCGCGGCGTTTTCTTGTTGATCTGTTTTTCTGAGAAGCGCGAGTGTATATCTCAAGAGAGATGGTCGGATTAACTCATTCGAGCTGTCAGATATAATTTTGTGATTAGGCGGGCGGGCGCCGGGCGGGGAAACGGAGAAAATATTAAACTCCGATATGGCGATCGTGATTTATCGCGATCGTTTCGTCACGTAAAAGCGCCATGGAGAAGGGACTACGATGTAAGTAAACATCGAATTATTCGTAGCTTATCCATCTTGTTTTCTTCTTTGGCAAACCATCACGTTTGTGAATATGGTGTCGTTTATATTAATTATATATATTTTGATACAAACATATATTCATATTTAATATATTTAATATATGTACATAATCTTTGGTACTCCCGTGTGTTGAATCTAAAAATATTCTTATACGCAACTATACAATAGAAAAATGAGATTAAAATGTTATTCTTTTATTGCGTATTTAATTAATTAATTTCAAAATCAAGTTTTGAAGATATGTAACATTTTTTTACAATAGTGTCATTAGAAAGTATGTCTGTTAAAGTTAGCTGCTTTGGCATGAGCCAGTAATTATTTATCTATATCCTAGTATCGTTACTGCGTTAACTCTGCCTTTTTTAGACCAATAATCGTCGCACCAATTATGAGACACCGATATAAATGAATAATTTAGCCGTTGCATATCTTCGAAGAGAGAAAGTTCGGCGACGTTCTCCGATCTTATCGTTGCGCGCGTGTTCACCCGTTGCACAAGTATGTGTCGTATTTAATCCGGTTCGTTAATGACAGCCGTACTTATAGCGAATAGTGATCAGCGATTTCCATCGGAGATCGTGGCCAAGATAACGAAAAAAAAAGAAGCTGTATATGTAAGTGGAATTACGACGCGACATTGAGAACGTGACACGATGACGATTTTACGCTTCTTGACAATTCGCGAAAATCATTATCAGTTACTCGCGCGGTGTGTTCGGAGGCTATTAATAACTCTTCGCAACACCCCGCCTACTCAACCAACTTGGCCGTTAAGACTCGCTGTGGGAAGGACGGGACGACCCGCGTGCGCGCGCGAATATTCTTTGCGGCGATCGGTTACGCCGCTTCGGTCATACACATCGCCGATGGCTGTAAACCGCACAAGTAATCCCGGAGAGTCCCGGAGATTTGCATTGGCAGGCGCGTGTGCGTGCGCTGCTGTGGACAGGCGTACACATCGCTGCGTATTTCGCGCGGTGCGCACACGCGTGCGTCGCGTGCAGGGAAGTCGCACAAGAGCGAGATGCAGGAACGCTCCCGCGTTCTGCACATTCGTCACGCCGTTTTCGTACGTATACGCGCGTTACATACGGCGACATACGCGCGTGTGCAACGTGCGTGGCAACGTAACGAGTGCGCTCGTGTAAAGCGTCATCCTCCGCGTTGCGGCTGGTTACAAGCAACGCGCGCGCGGTTCTCGGACGCGCGAGAGCCGCATGCCAGCGTGACATGCAGGTTCCGCGCGTTCGCGGATAACTTTTGCGCCGTTACATCCCGATACGCTCCGTCAGAACGAGCCGCTTCAACACGTGCTCGATCGAACGCGGAGAGGAACGCGAGCATCCGAAAGAGAGACATCGCGATATCTATATATATTCGATATTTTTACGATATATTTTATTCGCCAGAGCTACGTGAGGAACGTATTTAAAGATCATTATTGAAAACTTGTTTGTAGATACATTATAATGCTAAAATAAAATGTATAGATATCAAGTAATTATGGCAGATAACTCGCGACAGTCTTTCGCTTGTTCAGGTATAGGTATATATCGCGCACTATAATTCATATCTTTTTTATGGGAACATGCGCGAAAAATCGTTAATTTTATGAATAAAAGAATCGTGACGACACTTCGAAACTAAAAGTGTGACAAAACCAAAGTGAAGACTAAAAGTGTGATAAGAATCGACGTCATTCGATTATTAAACTTTTCTCGATTACGTAGATTACCTATTGGAAGTACAGTATTAGTGATATTACGGTTTTGCGCTGCATTTCATATTGAATTAATTTGCAACTTATCGCTTGTGTCAACATTTGATATAAATAGAACAGAAGCACTCATTTATAAACACGATTTCTGTCTTCGAAATGTACTTTATTTGGTCAAGAATAATCGTAATGTTATATTAATTGAAAAAGGTTGCCTATATCAGAAATCAATTCAAATTATACCAAGATAAGTCCCGTAATAAAATTGTAATCTAAGTAGAAATTTAAGCAGAAAGAAGGTTACTTACATTAATTTTAAATAACACGAATTTTGTCGCTCCTCGGATATCGAAACTTAAATTATATTATCGTCTTGTGCTTACAAATTTTAGTATCGGATGACGCGAATACAATATAATATTTAAATATGAATAGGGTACTCTCCACAAAATTGTGAATTCGATATCACAATTCTATATATACTTTGTTAATATAAATGTATTGTAATATCTCAAACTTTTGGATTTATATCGAATAAAGAATTTATCCGACGAAACTACTCTTTCGGTTTGCGAAGACTCGCGAAAGTGTAATTACAGTTGTCGTATTGATGATCATCGATATCCTCGGTCGTCCGTAATTAATTCAATTATATGTCGCGGTAATATAAATGCTGCAATCGGATAGCCAAGAGCAATCCGGGCAAGCCAGTAATTTTGCGGCAGACGAGCGACCTTTTGCCATCGGTAATTACGGTCTTTGCCGTTAATGACTTGCCAGAATGAAGAGTGCTTTGCGCGCGCGACGGTGGCACGTTGTGCAACGTGTCTAGATAACTGTTTATTTACGTCTACTATTAACGGCAATAATAAGAGCACGAAATGGGAACGCAGCACTTCGCACTTGTACAATCGGCGCCATGAAACATGCACACCTATGATGAGATACATTACACCTCTATTTAAAAATAATTTGAAATCTACTCTTTATCGAAGTTTAGTGAATCTTTTAATTAGAAGCAGATTTCTACCTGAATACGCGCTTTTTGTGCAAAATCTAATTGTACCTCTATTTACGTATTGAGCAGACATTTTCATAATTATTGGACTATTGTAGGCATTTCCATTAATTTGTAGTCAGTATATATACATATATAATATATATTGCTTTAAAAAATATCATTTTCCTGAAATATGTATTCTTTTAAAAATTTAAAGGATTTAAAATATATCCCTTCTCACATATGTGACTGAAAGAAAATCCAATGTTATAGAACTTCTCCTATTTTTCTTTAATTACACACATACTATTATAATATATATCAGTATGTAAAAATCAATGGTATATATATATATATATATATATATATATATATATAGATATATCGATTATACGATATTATTGACGAGTTAATCATCTTATCTTTAATCATTATCCGCTATGGATCGTCGAACACGTGTCCCGTATTAATTACCCAGGACGACATAATGATCGATCGCCATCCAGTATCCAGAATCCAGTTTCCTACATTAAGTCGAATGCTTTAATGAGATTGCAGGTGGACAAATCGAGAAACTGATAGATAGATTCAGATTGTCGCTATTTCTAGAAAGTAAACCGCAATTGCTAAATCGATAAGATTAAAGTTTCCTTTCTGCATGAAAAACCATTTTTCCATTTCTCTACGTATCATGCTGCACAATAATTCAATTTGAACATGTATAGCAAATCGCTGACAATTTCAATCTCTTGCGTTTGCGTCGCTTTCAAAATGGTACGTACATTAAAGTGTGCACCGCTGGGAGATGATCCAGCTAAGCTGAGAGATTAATTTTCTCCGCGCGTGCACTCCAGTCATTCTCGCATCGTCTCTCGTCGGAATGCTCCCGCCTGTCGACCGGCTACAATCGTGTCGCGGTTGTCACCTGTCAGATTGTCACTCGGTCGTCCAATTATCCTGCTGCCGGGTGGCGCGCGAGCAAGCGAAGCGATGGAGAGACGCGGCTGTTGGCCGACCGAGTTCAACGAGTTCTCCGGAAGAGAAGTGGGGCGCGCTCGTGCTCTCGAGAACGGTGTCGGGGCGAAAATAGGTGCGATAGAGGTAGGACGTTACCTGAATATTTTACGGACGACCCGGTGGTGGTTAAGATCGTCGTTATCCGCGGCCTCGCTATAAAAAGCCACGCGGGCGTCGCTCGGAGGCGTCGTCCTCGGCCCGAGCCTGTCGCCCCGTACCTCTTTATTCGCTTTTATTCCCCGTGAGTGATCGCCCTCGGCGAGCGCGGGCACAACGCCGAGGCCTCCCATTCAAACGGCGGCGCGCGGCGGCCTCCCTTCATTCGCATTGCTCGCGAAACTCGCCGGACGAGTAGTCCCGAGCTTATACCGAGGGTCAAGATATCGATTCGACCAGAAATAACGTCACCAGCGATTCTGTAAAAGAATTCCAACGAAAATATTGCTTCGGTACGGATGCCGTATATACACGTTGTACGTCGTATACACGTTCAATTTTGATATGATTGCCGGTTATCTTTTGTTTCTTATTGTCAAGCTTTATTGTTAAATAATAAAAAGAGCGGCGAAGTCAGGGAATTTGTAATTCCTCGATAGTTTGAAATAGTCCTTTAGCGCTAATTTAAATATCAATCCAATTCGGGAGGTCAAAATCGATTATTTAGCGAAATTGTCAGAATTCCAGAAATTAAGATTTAAATTTGGAATAAATGATAAGATCGGAATTTTAATTAATTGTAGATAAGTTTTATCTTTATAGACTCTTTATTTAAAATTGATTAAGGAAAACGCTAAATCTTAAAAAAATTATTAAAGAGAAAAACTAGCAACAGAGTTTCTTGAAAAGTATTTTTCCGCTGCAGTATCTTCCCTAAGACTGGTATGTCTTCTCGAGACAAAGAAATCGTAAATCTTCGAGAAAAACCGTAAGACATCAATGTTATCGAGGCGGGTTTCCCCGATCAGCCTAGTCTCTCAGGGGGATCTATTCGTGTGCTCGAGGGTGAGAACGAGCGGCACTAAGGTCGGTTAAGGGACGAAAAGAAGGTATAGACGAAATAGGAAGAAAGGGTCTCTCCTTCACTGGCTGCCTGCAGTATAGTATACACATCTTAGAAAATCCCGCACGAACGTGACTCGCAGCTTCCGCCAATTTCTACCGGAAGAGACTCCGACCATACGTCTGCCTTAAAGAGATGAATAGCGACCGTCCATTGTTCCTAAAGTGGAATTCTCGAGCAATGGTGGGCGTTTCCGGTTAGTCCTTTTATAAGATGTCCTTCGACGTGTTGGAACTTAAAGTTTTACGAAGTTGTTGTGACGGGGGCTGATTCGGATATTCCACCTCCAATTGATTTCTAAGAATTATAGGTACTCCACAAAAGAACACAGGATCGATAATCTCTTTATATTTTTGAATATGTTATACATATTTTTGTATATTTTTCATTAAAAGCTCACGTGTAAATATATTCAAATTCGTAGAAGATATCTTTTTAGATTTCGTTATTTTTGTATGATTGTTATAACAATTCAAGAATTTATATATAAAGCAATCTCTCTCCTAATAATTTCATAGAATTTGACAAAAATATTAGGACCATGCTAATTTTGTGAATAGCCCAGCAAAAGAATAAAGAAAAATTTCATCAGTATTTTGACAAAGTGTTTTGCAAAGATATTGTATTAGTCAGTAAAAAAAAAAATGTGATATATTGATATCACATATTTATCGTTTCCCCAGAAGAATAAGGTATCTCGTTTCTTGGACGACCGATTTGTACTGATAACATCGGCAGTGTCGCTTCATCGAGCATTTGCTCTTGTGTCATGCATCTATGTATATCGTACGAAATAAAGTATATAATTTTAAGAGATCGTCGAACGTGGAAAAAGCGCAATGTTATTTAAGATATATATATATATATATATATATATATATATATATATATCGCGACGTTTTGAAAAATATTCCTTTCGTGTTAATTAACCGCGAGAAAGCTTTCTTATTTACAGTCTTATCTTAATTATAGTCAGTTTGCTCGAATAAAACGGCGTAACACTGCAAAGGACATTTTAAAGCTAACGTAGTTCGTAACGAATTCCAAGCGTATGCAAGTTTATTTAAAAATTCATTCGAATGTGGTCTCCGCGTATTTCCTCGTTTCGTATAATCGCGCGGCATTGTTAAATTTAGCATTAAAGGTCAAAGGTCTACCCGAGCTGCATTATACATGGCACAACGGATCCCTTTCAGACCGTCATCCAGCGTAATTTTTATCGCCCGAATTATAATGCTCGCGTGGGTAGACAGAACGAAAATACCGCGAGAGTTGTTTACTCTGCCTTACGACGCTGCGCTGATTGTGACTAACGACAAAAAACAAGCGATTAGAGTATGACCGAATCTTATCAGCGGCGCGACTAATACGCAATCTGCCTTTTATCGGCCTTATTTGCAAGCGACTCTCTACCAAATTACGATGAGTCATTGCTGTCATCGACGTATCGCGCGCACCGCGATTCGCGACTTGCTATCACTCCACGCAATCACTTTGATAAGGCTTTTTTGACGCAAAATGTACTCACGACAAATATACTCGTAATGTATAATGCGTTGCGAGAACCTAACTTATATTTATTCTCAGAACAATTATCTAGATCGTATAATAGAAAAATATATAAGAAAAGCAGCTTTTTGAGCGATTTCGATCATTAATTATTAATACTTAATTACACTAATTGTAAGAGACATTGAATATATTAGGGTCTGAAAAGATTTGATGAATAACCATCTCTCTTAATATTTGCTTTAAAGAGAAATTGGTTTCAAATTTTATTGGCACAAATATCATATATACATTAAAAGAAATGAAAATTCTAATATTTTCTAATACAATAATAATATAATTAATTATATTTGACTTAAATATTAAGGAAGATATTCGATTTTCTCTACGATTTATATCAGACTTGCAATTTGGCACGTAAGCATCTTTATTCGCAGTTACGTATTTAGTTTCGCATCATGCTGCTTCGATACATACATGTATTACGATCTTATCTTGAGCAACAGTAATGCAGATGCGTCGGTGCGATCGCGGGACAATATTATCGCGAGATAACATCAACAGAGAATTATACCCTCGCTGATAAGCGATATCAGGCGATCCGATCGGGAATGTGAAACGCCTGGAGAGGACGCGTTGCCGATGCGAGATGTGGTCTTATGTTTTCCCATCGATATCACAAGAAATCCCGACATGTCATTAAATAACGCGCAACGGGCACAGGTTACCTCGATCGGGAATCTCAACAATAAATTATACGATCGAGTCGGCGGAGGTATTCCCGGGTTCACAATTTACCCTCGTCCCTTTGATGCGTTCGAATCCCTCCTGATCTCTCGCTTTCCCTTTCCTCTCGTTTTCCCTTTCCTCATTCGCTCTTTTTATTTTCTTTCTCTTTTCTGGCGCTATACGGTCTAGAACTTTTGGTTTGGTTTTAAAAGATGAAGATTAGGGATCGCATACCGTTTTATCGACGCCGCTGTCTCGAAGACAAAGATCTCGGAGCCACATCATTAAGGTCTACCGTCTCTCAGAGTTCACTCATGAAGGTTTCGGAAAAACTATAGAATTTTTCCCGGAAATAGGTAGATAATTTACAGACTGGAGTGAGACGACTTGGTCGGATTCCATTGATTCCATTGTATACTTTTCTTCTAAAAACCGTCAGAGGATGTCAGGGATTTTCTTGGAACATAACGGTATATACTATAAAATTTGAATTTTGAGAGAATTAGCATGTATTGCGTATTTGTATGCACAAATTGCAAGATATAAATATTTAACGAATGTGCGGCTAGGTGAGAATTTATATTTGATTATTGTCCATTTCTATCAATGTAGATTAACTTTAATCACGGTTTTATTTACTTTTTATCTTTTTCCAATTCTTAAAAGTAGAAAAAGATATAAAGTAAGTTAAACCTGGATTAAAGTTAATCTACGTTGGTAGAAATAGACATATGAGAGAGAAGAAATTTTAAAATTTCTATTAAATCATATTGAAGTATTTAGATTATAACGAATTTATTAATTACCGTTGCTAATTTGCGCGCCAATTGGCCTTGACATACGTGTCTCGACAGACACTATCCTGTAGGATATAGGATATGAAGAGAAACAAAAAGAAAGACAAGATGAAAAAAGAATTAAGGAATTAGTATATAATCGGTACTGGATGAAAGAAAGATCCTAAATCTCGGACGTAAATATGTTAGGAACGGAAATGAATATTACGGCAATTGCCAACAGTTATTTACTTTCTTCCGCTTTATCGTACAAAATCACCAATTATTGATTCAAGATGATAATTCGGTGGCGCGAATATACGGGAAGAATAATCTCGCAGATGCGCGCTGAAAACAAAAGCGCGTCTTTAACGAGCGAAATGTCATTTCGATCGACACGAATTCAATTTGGACTCGACTTTAATCAGACACGGATTTGAGATCCAATCGTTTCCGCTCTTCGCGTGTTTCCCCGGGGGATTCCGATGACCGCGAATTATCGCTCGCGATTCTATCAAGTCTGATAATTGAGGTGAATAAGTCTTTTCTTGGCCGCCTTTAAACCAGTTATTACAAGTCTAAAGTGGAAGATTTCAGTATAAGTTCTTAAAATTTTATAAAAATTGATTCCCAATTTTTTTTATATTTACGAATAAAGCAAAATAATGAGATTTTACAATAAAATTAATAGTCAATTTAATAAAATCGACATGAGTATAGAATAAAGACAAAATAAGCATTAATTGAACTGGTATCGATGAAACCAGATTTTAACATGCGGTTTAGAGAATTTCAAAGCTAAAAAATTCCAAGTGCATAATAAGTGATAACGTAACGTTCAATTGAAAAAAAAAAAAACATTTTTACTTTAGCATTTATAGCTACAAGTAAGTTAAAATTAGATGACTATTTTTACACAATTCAGGATTTCTTTTTTAACTTGTTTTCGTAACGTTCTAGATAAAAAACTCGAGCGAAGAGAAATGACAAGTTGCTTTAATATATTCATTAAAAGTATATAAATAATACAATTAACAAGAAATTCTCTCTCTCTCTCCATATTTTACAGTAAGATTTACGAGTAAACATTATCTTTCATCGTACAAATTGTACTCTCCACGCCGGACGAAATGCAAATTATCGGGCGCGCAACTTGTCGATCGGCTACTCGTTCTCGCGGTAATTGATAAATCGTTCGCTCGCTCTCGTATGCATCGTCGGCATGAAAATGCGATATCGCGAAAATGTCGATGTCGGAACGAGCGCGACACGGAGAAAAGAGGCACACGATGTACGTAATAACCGGACGCGATAATTGATATCTCGCTGCCTGCTCTGTTCTCTATCGCGCCGCGCGTAGGTGGAATCGCCTTTCATTCATCGTTGCTCAGCACGCGGATGTGGAGCATTTTAATGCATAATGCATGCACGCGATTTGTGCACGCTGCTGCACAAACGCATGCTTTAACGGAGAACGCTTATTAGGTCTATTGATCCGCTGCCGATTCCGATAGACGATAATGAGATAATTGAACGTTGATCTCTAACGACGTTATTTTCTCGAAAGCGAATTGAAGCTTGATATACAGGCGTGTGCGGCGTTGGTTCCGTAATGCTACATTTACATCGATTACATTTCGCCAACGCATCGACGGCGCGAGTCTATGGCTTTCGTCACGCCAATTTTTTCGGTGTATTTTTTCCCCGATTAATAATAATGTGATAATTGGGCGTTTGAACTCTTAACGACGTTATTTTCCAAGACAGGTCGATTGACAAATATTGATCGCGGTGCCGTGTAGCGGGTTTGTAATAATCGAATCGGAGTCGACCGCAATTTTCGCCAACGCAGTTTTCGACGTCTCTTTCACCGCGGTGATATGTCAAATTACATATTTCTACTTTAATCGCTCGCCCTGAATAACGCAGAAGCAGGTTAAAAATGTTAGAAACAATATTAGCCACGCTTCACAACTTGTTTAACCGTCTATGCTATGCAGCCTTATCTATTTCTGCCAATCGAGAGACTGTTGAACTGAACTGATTTTATCTGGGTAGGTTATTGACAGCATGATTGCAATAAGTTGGTTTCCTGCGCGATATATCGATACTCTCTCGTGCATGCGAGAAAATGATCCTCTAACGACCGTAATTCGCCGCTCGTGTGATTTCCTGAACAATTTCACCACTGATGACTCCCATCGTTAGATCGAAAACAGCAGGTTTATCCCTCCATCGCGGAAACGATCGGTGAGTTATTTGATCCTATTGATTACACGTATGGAATCGCATGTACAATAATGCTGGCAATGGTAGTTTAATGAAATCAGTCGCTCGAGTTTTAGACGTGAATATATTGGATACCTGGACTAGATACAAGCGCACAGAATGTGACAGTAGATATATATACACATAGCTGAATAAATCATATATTATCGGTTTTTTGAAAATTATAATTAATATTTAAGAAGATGTCTTTTATATCTTACAATATATTGATATACGTCGTATATGTGTGGCTGATGTTATATGTGTCGCATAGAGAAGACTAGTAGATAGTTTGAAACTGTGACTAGTTTCGAAGTATTAGGAGCGAATAAGGCAAGAGAGAAGCTCTACTGCGTTGCAACGCGTTCGCATACTCGCGTGCATACTTGTTGCACGTGTGTACGCACACGCACACCTGCGACCGAATCGATTAGTTCCTTCGGAAAGTGCATAGCGCAACATATCATAGATAATAACGTAATGAAAACTAAATGAAATCAATATCGTAAATCGCAATAAATAAGGATAAAATTTATATTTATTATATCTTCTCATAATTTCTGGAATTTTTAAATTTTTTGTTGGATCAAATTTTCACAATTTTAAATAAATATGTTATAATATTTTTATATGAAAATTAGAATTATTCAATTTTAAATAAATATTCGGTGTTTTCTTAATTTTATTGTAATTATTAAAATTAAATAATCATTATTCACTTAATGGTTTATTAATTAATCGACCTCATGTTCGAGTTAAATCATCATTTGCTTCCGCACATCTGGCGAGTTCCATCCGAGGATGAATAAGACGAAAGAGGATCTCTCGACTGATTCGGACTGCGGAGTACAAACCGCTCGTACGTATTCTTTAGGGTCAACTAGAGTGAGATCGATAGGGAAAGAGGCCCTGGAGCGAGAGGAGCCGCATTGGGCAGGTGAGACAAGGTGATACGGAGGTTACCCGACCCGTGCGAGCTATAACCGCTAACGAGTAAAAAGCATGAATGGACGCCAGAGCGGCGCCGTGCGTTATCTTGCCTCCTTGTCTCTATATTATTATTCTCCCGGCCTTCTTCGTCGTTCCGTCTCATCCCTCGTTTGCGTAGTCCCGCATTTTTCCTTTTCTCACTTGTCTTCCTCTGTCTTATCGTACCCTCTCTTTCCCTACCTTCTTTCTGTCCCTTCGTCCTTCTTTTTCTTCCCTCACCGGCCTCACCGTCAAGCGGCCTGGCTCCCTCCGCTTCGTCTCTTTCGCCTCAACGGGTTATCTCGCTCGTTCGCAGGAGATCAGGTTTGCCGTACCGGTGACAGGACATCGTGCACAACCTGTTCCTCGTATAGGTTGTTCGAGGTGCGCTTTTTGTGCTCACCGCGCGCATCGGCTCGCCGGGAAGCTCACGGTTATTTTTCCGACGGGCTGAGTCATTGCAGCACTTTTAGGATGACTTTCCGGGGATGGCACGTGGTAACGATTTGAAAGCGGGATCCCTGAGATCTTAAACCCACGTTCCGGTGTTTCTTTCGATGAATTTGTAAAAAAAAAATATAGTTCTCCAAAGAATCTAAATTTACCTGAACCTTGTGAGGCAGGGGCAAGCGCTTTTAATGAAATAATAAATTCTGATACCTATTTTAAGTAAAATTTTCTATAAGAAAATATATGATGTTTAATATACCGCAGTAATATGCTGCAGAAGACTGATGATACTGCAGACACTTAAGACGAGGGCAATTAGTTTACAATCGCGGACAAGACGTCGCGATAATGTATGATAACGCAATTTACAAGCCTCTACAAAGCAGCTACAACAACAGGGTACACTTGATAGTAACAGAACAGGAATATGCTACGTTCACTTGCGCAGTTTCCACTTGTTTCCACTTACTACCACACACTAACGTGCGCACGTAACTGTCTGTCGTAAAGCAACCCTTGACTCGTGGCGTCTCGTAATACGCAAAAGATGCAAACCGAAGTCTCATCTCCGTATTTATACATACACTGCATATGTACAAGAGCATCGTACTTACCGCGCGGCCTCTCAATCTCTGTGCAACGTTATAACCCCTTGCCGCAGACCTCCCGCATTTCCAAATATCGCGGCGCATCTTACGGCGAGTCGGAATTCCACGTCGGGTAAAAAAAAAAAGCCGGCCGGAGCGAGCGCCGAGCAATCGATCAGATGGCAGACGAGATCTGCAGCGGCATCGGGTAAGAGAGAGGTGGACGTAAACGGGTAATCTAGAGAGAAGGGTTCGACGCGCGCTTCAGAGGAAGATCGGGAGAAAAGAAAGAGGAATCTTCGACGGGCGGAGAGAGAAAGAGAGAGAGAGAGAGAAAGAGAGAGAGGAAGAACCTACGTAAGCTCAGTGGCTGTGTCAATGTGTCAGAGAGACGATCCTCGTGGCCGTGGGGTTACCTTTTATGTCCACGTAACGCGGACAGGCCCCCTGTGGGATCCTCCTCACGCGAGTAGTGGGGTATCGGCCCCCGCGCGAGGGGATACGAGGGGGCATCGGACCCCGTTCGTGAAGCGAGTATTATCAGCGCGCGGGCTGGATGCGTGAGCGCCGCGCCGGCGGAATATCAAGGAGCTTCTTTCCGGGGACGTTCGTTGGCGTAAGAAATGCTGAATGGAAGGTCCGCGTCGTTGAGACGAAGGGCCTTGAAAGGGATTGAAAATCGCATCGGTTCTGCGAGTTCTCAATGAAGGAGCTCGGTCTCTTTCATCAAAGCACTACCTGTTTTTTTTCTCTTGCCGAAGCAATGTTGTTCCTACCAGATGGACAATTAGAGAGGTTGTCCTTTTTGTACCTCGACTGTTCGAGCAGGAATTTCCGATCGATGTAACTGCAGGTCAAAACTGTGACCGATCTTTCGGAAACCCTCTTACAGATTGGAAAATCTTGACTTCGTGTGAAGTGATCTTGTTGTATAGAATTATGTTGTATTTTTCTGTAACGCGTGCGCGGAGAGATTATTGGACGTGTATACTGTACATGTAATACACGTTTCCAGTAGGCGATCATTCTTTTGCATGTAAAATCATAATAATAAGCTTATTGTCGATGTTCGCTTTTACAAATCGTAGATTACTCATGTATGCTGGCGAAAACAATTATAATGGATAAACTTTTTTATCTCTAATTATCATTATCATCATTATCGAAGCAAGTTTGATCGGAAATTATCGCCGACCTGTCATCAACGACCAATGATAATCTTTGGAAATACGCAATAAGACATTAATCTTCTTTCTGTGAGAGAAAGAAGTTTGTTATAACACGCTTACTTCCCTGTTTAGAAGATTTTGGTGCTTAAGCAAAGATAATACATATATGTCTCACTTATTTAATGATACGAAATTAACGATTCTCTATTTTTCTTAAGAAAAATATTAGAGTTTGAATCGAATAAAATTAATTCCTAATTATAATTGCTAAAGAAAAGAAATATAAGCTCTGACTTATTGGATTTACCATAGGTATATTTTGTTGTCCATTTTTTTTTAATAATAAGAGATATATGCTTATTAATTTTTCAGTTAGGACAAATTAACTCGGTAAAAGATATAATTCCCCTGAAGATACAATTTCTAGCAGATATATCGGAAAATACATTTTTTATAACGAGGTAGAGGAAACGTTTCTCTTTATCGCCGACAGACCGCCGTTCGTGGAACATCGTGATTTTGTCTCCATGAATTATCGAACGGGATTCCAGAGCGAATCCTTACGCGCGGAGAATATCTTCTTTTTATCGTGGTCGGACATAGAGAGCGATTTTGCGCCGATTCGATCCCGGTTGATCACCATCTCGCGCAAATTCCATCGGCGGGTCGCGACATTCTGGCGATTTCGCACTGGCCGTGGAACAGTTTCCATTATTGGGATCTGTTCTAGGAGCAGTCGACGTTGGAATCGGAATCGCCTAAGAATCCGCACACGATCGAACGTTCTGTCTGGTTCGCCCGATGTAGATCGAAACTCGTTTTCGTCCTCCATTTTTGGCGCCATTCATTTTAACGTTCTCGAAGCGAGGTCGAACGATAAATATAAGTTTTTGATGAATTATTTAAAAAATCGAATGTTAACCATATCTCGTTACTCGCAATTCACATTTATGTATTTTATGCTATATATTGTGAAAACTAAAAAAGCGAAATTTATAAATGATTGCAACTTATCGTGAAAAATTCTCTAAGAAATTATTTTTAAACTTATATTAATCTTAAGAAAAGATACTAATATATATCAGAAATTTAATATATGAAATTCTTGCCAATGACAGAAGAAACTTTTTCGTCGAAGTGTTAAATTGAAAATATAAATTTGTATCTTATATATAGAAATAGATTAAGTAAATTTTCTTTCAGCACACAAACACTTTCAGTATTTTTATTATACACTTGGTTATTATATGAGTACCTTAATTCAAATATTTATGAATAATACATACTTTGTTTTTCTTGACTGCGTTTACGGCAATTGCATTTTTCCACCGGTCGCATTTCTCCGCCGCCGTGGATACCGCTCTGAAACTGCATTGCTTATCGGAATTTGTTCCAAGAGCTTCCTACGATTTGCGCGGAACAAACATCTCTGCGGCACCGTTTTATTTCGCGACGGTTCTTTCGCGAGATTGCCGGAGTGTTTCTCGCGAAACGGCGTCGTGCGGCTACTGGAAATCGCTCCGCAAATACGAGTACGTGTTTTGTGTGCTCATCCGAAAGCACTCGGGCGTCCGCGCCCGATGCATCGGTCGCAAATGGAAACCGCCGCAAAAGCACCGGAATTCATCATCGACCGTCAATATTTTCTCAGGTGTATCTCTTGAAAAAAAATATGGAGCTAGTCATTTAACGATTAATTGGCCGTACTTCTCGAGAGAGCATTTGCGATCTGCTCGATATTTCGGAACATACGATCTGTATATTATTAAGTATTGAACTAATCTACGCTACGAGATAAATCGAAAAATGGGACAACTTTGTGTCTGTATATTCGGTTTAACTACATTATTCGGTGTCACAAATATTTGAATAATCGGATTTCAATTTTCAAATGCGCAATTATTATAAAAAGACAGGTTAAATTGATATATGGAGCGCTAAAGACGTATGAGATAATCTAATTTCGCGAAAATTGTCATTCCATACATAACAATTAACATTTACGACTATAACGGCAATTAGCATTAGATACAGTTGCTAAAAATGAAAGAAAGCTTCAAACATGTGCATAATGTATTTCTCTTTTCATAGTTATAATATTGTCAATAAATCATTTCAGCAATATAACAGGATCACAATAAATAATTAGACGTGCGTATTTTAAACCAGCTTTTACGGTAATAATACGTTAATTAATTTAGATAATTTAGATACCCTTCTGACCGATATTTTCTCGATATTGAAAATAGAGCATTCCGTTTTGCGAACCTGAAAAATTCATTAGACGGAGTTACTCGGTCGCGAGGGATCGATATTTTCCTCGACGCGGAAATATTATTGCGGTCAAATTAACGGAGGCGATTTATCTTCCGAGATTAATAATCCGGCCGGTTGATCGCGCGCGATAATTTACGGCAACCTGAGCTGTTTCTCGCTAAATACCGATGCTTCTAGTTTACCGGAAATCGCTCCGTAAATAGAGGACGTGTTTTGTGTGCTTAGCTAAAAGTACTCGAACTTACGGTGTAGAGAAAGACCAAGTAGCTCGCAACCACTAACGAATAACACACACACTCGATTCTACGGGATCGATAACAGCTTGCGTAGATGACGGCGGCGTAAGCACGCACTGTGTAATTAATCTTGTCAAGAAGGTGTCGACAAGTCTGTTTTAAACAATCAATTTTTCTCCGAACGATATTTGACGCGCCTTTTGAAGAAATTAGAGTTCATTGTCTCAAGAAAAGGAGGATGACCGTGAATTTTCCGTGAATAATAAAGACATTTCTAATTGCCAAAAATTTTGCATCAAATACGTTAAAGAAATTGCAAAAGATAAAAATAATTTTCTTTCTCTAAGTATTATTGTTGTGACATAAACTTTCGTTGAGTCTCTGTCTTCGAATGCTTGTTCGATCTTGCGAAATTTCTATGCGACAGTAAGGAAAGATGCATTCGTTGATGATTAATGTGTCTTTATTAACGTATAAACCATGTTTACGCAATATTTATTACGCGGAACTTAGAACTAAATAGTCTAAGCAATGGCAAGTTCAAAGTCTTGTCATGAAGAAATCGCGATTAATAGTGTCGACGCGCGAGATTTCCCGGGAATAATTGACGTAGAGAAACACATTATTGTCCATAACGTGCATCACGGTAAACAAATACGGCAATCTACGATTAAGTGACATCAGTAGAAATTGATAAACACGCGCCACATAGACGCCATTGTAATTTTTCTAGAAAGTTACTATTAATCCTTGAAGAGATCAATAGAAATGCAATCGACACGTGGACATAGTTGTTTTTTGTAATAACCGTAATTGCAATTATCTTTATTTTTATCTTGAAATTAACGACAGTCGTTAATTTTATATTTACATGCAGGAAATTCTTTGTTGAAAAATTAAAAATTAATTAATATGTGTGTACATATAATAACAGAAATTAAACGATTTTTTTATAAGATAATTTAATTGATACACATTTTATTTATTTAAATAAATATATCTTCAAATAATTATATGTGCGCATATTGTATGCATATTTTCTGAAATATGCCCAGGAGATTTATGCAGATATATAAATCTGCTTTTATTCAGGTGCTCTGACTTATGCAACGCGAGAAATTATTCACCGCATCATATTGCGGACGTGCGCGACACCTCGCAGATGTTTATTTTGCTCGTTAATTAATCGCATTTCGGCGTTCACGTTTCACGTAGAGTCACTTTGAATTTTCTGGTTTTATAACCGTCACCGAGACGAGCGTGACGAATTTGGACAGGTTTATTCCGCTCGCGAGCGGATTCGCGCTCGAGAACACGCCTGCGCGTTCCGGAGAAATATTTATTTTCACGAATTATACAACGGAAATAAACTGCTGCGGGCGGAAAGGTATGTGAGAGCTTGCGAAAGAGGTTTCCTCGAAGAACCGGAATAAGCCTACGAAGTGCATATTCGATTAGTCAGCTCGTGTGTGTGTCCATCGGTGGCGCGCGTCCAATTCCCAACGGTAATGTTTCTCATCACTCGTTCGCCGCAGGTCGCGGTTGAGTTGAAATTCCGGATCTTTGCCGCGTACTATATAGAGGTACGCGCAACTTTTTGCAACTTTATTATAGGATTTTCTCCGACTACGAACGCCCCACTTTCCGCTATAACGATCCGTACGAAGTCCCGCGGCCGCGTGCGAGGCGATTGCTCGGTAGCTTATTTTCGTCGCTATTCCGGAATTGGCGGGATACTATATTGAGAAGCGCGTTGAAATCCGGATCGTGACGTGCCGATAGTACTCCAAGCTATTGTAGCAATTCGAATTATTGATGCGGTCAAATCGAAAACCAATCAAACAATTTTCATCAAATTTGTGCAAAGCAATCTACGTCGATTAATTATTTCTGAATTGTATTTTGGTCAAAGCTACGCGGGGAGAGTCGCCCGTTATAATTTGTATTCTGTATTATTATCCAAATTCAACTAATTGTTCCCGATGGCTCTTCAAAATTTTGCTAATTGCAAGTCCATATTACTTTAGAGCTCTTGTAGATTTTACAACAATTTGTTTCTCGTGCGTCCGTACATCAGTCTAGTATTCTCCGTGATCTACTTTATTCTCCTTCTCTTGTAAGAATTGATTCGGAAAACGACAGGTACTGTCGGGGCGACGTCCGTCGACGATGATTTACGATGCACGTCGGAGCACTCGGTACAAATTGGTCTGACGCAAATGAAGTTCCTGGTCGCAATTTCTCTCCTTTTGTTCCGACTCGGCCATGCGCGGACAATCACGGCAATTTATGCGTCATGATTCGCGCATTCGGTTCGGAGAAACGATTCGCCGGCCACCGCCGTTGGTCATAGGTCTCCTCGCAGTGTGACATAGGCTAGCCGGGAATGTCGTTAATTCCGCGGCGAGATCGGCACGAAGGTCGACGCGCCGCTGTCTCCCGCCCGTATGGACATTATCATCCGGGAATGACACGACTCGTTAGAGCGTTACACCCACGCGATCGCTATCGAACCGTTAACCGTGAATTTATTCTCTATAGCCCTGTCTGTTCGCACGATGCAACTCTGCCGCGTATATATTTATCTTTTTGATTTATTTATTGCGATTGAAGAAAATAAATATTATCTATTCTTGATTTCTTTTTAATCACATAATCAGTTGTGTATTTAATTTATAATCAAATTTAATTTATAATCAAGTAGATTACACAGTTTCTTGGATAAAGATATAAATTTCAACGTCTCTCTCTCTCTCTCTCTCTCTTGTTTTCTGATCGCTTTATAAGATATGAGGTAATATCCAGATTGATAAAATATTATCTGCCTATCGCGAGAAACCGAGCAAAATCGCCGAAAAAATTTGAGATATTTGGTAGGCGAAGCAATTTCAGCGTGAGAAATAATATCGTAAACAAAGCGGGGCTCTCTTGAAAATATTCACGACACATGATATTCGGTCGGAAAAATGTACGACTCGGCGGGGTCGGTGCCAAGGCGAGCGAGGCTTTCGAAAAATGTCAGGCACGAGGACACGCCGTCGCGTCGCGCCGCGCCGGGACGCGGGAGTTCGCGGAACGGGGCCGCGCGGGAATTCGATCGAATGCTGAAGGCGGAATCCCCCGCTGTGAAAAATAAAAAAGGAAAAAAGACACACGCTGCATTATGGTGTGCGCGCGTTGCCGTCTCACGGCGTCGCATCGGGGCGCTGCGCCAGAAATACACGCGACACGAATTTTAATGCAACGAGTCTCGGCGGCGCGCGGTAACCTTTGAGGACGCGACGACGACGGGAATCGAAGCCAAGGCAACGCGAGTTTCGCGAAAGACCGAAAAGCTCGCGCTAGTTCAATGCTGTAATAACTCAGAAGCGGCTATTTTGGTGAGTGTGGGTTTTGCGGAAAAATAAAGCGTGTAAAATTAGACATTGTGAAGTATCCGTTTTGGAAATGCGTACTTCGCGGATTCGTCAGAGAGATCAGTGTGATTTCTTCTTACGTACTTGAAATGTATATCGGTGACGGAACAAGACTTTCTTTATTAATCAGCTCTATTTCAGTCTTTCGATAATATTTCTTCGTACGTGACACGTATCCTGCGCAAAGTCGTGGTCGTTTCCTCGAAGACGCGAATAAACGAAGATCGGTGATTCCGGAACAGATTTGCCGAAAGTTACCACATTCGAAAAAAAAAAATGGGCCATCGCTCCAAATTTGTAATTTCAGCTTCCGGCCGATCGGGAGCAGCGGCGCGATCCCAAAATTAGGCTCGTGAGAATCAGGGAATTCCACTCCCACGCTTCTGCGTGCCGAGACGGCACGAGAGAGCGTATGGCGCCCTGCCAAAGTGACGTCGAAATCGCGAACAGTGCGCTTCTTCTTTGGTTATCTTATCCTTCTTCCCTCGTTTACCTCGAAACGACGATGTTTGGCTCATTGCGGAAGCAACTGTGGTTGTTGTGACAAACTTTCCTGGAAGCTCTCCGACTTTAATATGCTTGCAAATCGTAAAAGCGTGCAATTCTTTGAATTATTGATTCTATAGAAAGAAACATATTTCACATAAGTTCAAATGTATTAAATCAAATTTGTCTTGGACATGTGTAAATTTAATCATATAGGGAACATGTATTAAAGTGTAGGAATTGTAGGAAGTGTAGGATATCGAAATAATTATTTAGATATTTTTCATTGTCGTGACGAATTATTTATAATAAACAAAAAATAAATCTAATTTTTAACAGAGAGAAAAAAGGAAAGAATTTTTTGCCGAAAAGACAAGTTTCATAAATTAAAAAAGCATTCGCGTAATTATTACGTTTTATTCGTATATTACCTCTGTTCTAAGAATTACTTATGTTTTTGTCATTTGTACTGGAACGTTAGAATGTACGGAATCTGTTACTGGAGAATTAAAGAACATCTCCGAGATGAGAGATGGGAGAGAGAGAGAGAAAGAGAGAGGCACGTAGGAGAGTTCGACTTTACAAGCGATCGTGTCGTGTCTCCGAAATAAGAATCGTGGGAAGCGAGGAATCACGTTCCCACATTCCGGGTGTCGGGATGGCGTAAAACCATATCGTTCGTACGCCCTCAAGCTGACGTTCAAATTGCAGAGAATACACACATGCGATCTATTCTCTTCCCTCGTTCTCGCGACTGCTGCATTTTTCGAAGGAGTTATATTCGTCTTTTCTACCGGTGTACTGGGAGAATTCGCACGAGACTTTTTAAGTTATTCCCGGAATCGGTCTGCGCGGAACAGTAAAACAGTTTTTTTTTTCTCGAACACACTGCAACACCTCGGAAGCTCGCGTGAAAAATTGACATTGCGAAACGAGAGCGGGCGCGTTGCATTGCGTGATCGATGAGAGAAACTCGAAGAAAGAACGTCAAAATGTTCATGGAGGAAGAGATAAATTTTTCAGGTTTAAGATAATCGCGGAGTCGAAGGACGGAGGATCGGATTGTATCCGCGGTAAAACGCGGACGTATTGTCGAAGATGTCTCTTCGTGGACTGACTTATTTTACACAGGCATAATCGCTTGCTATTCACGGATTGGTATGCGCGCATAAAAATGGAGTTTGTCCTGATGAAGAAGCAGAAGCTGATCGACGATAGCGACAGCTTCCTCTTTTCATCGTTCATTCGCGATTCAGACGCGCGTGCCCGCTTTGCATATACGCGTTGCATAAAAAGATCGATGCGCGCCTCGGAATGGAAGTGAATCGGCCGTTCGATCAATCGTGCGCAAAAATAATTCCTGATAACTTAATGCAAAGAATTCCGCGGGATACGACATAAGGTATGCGTCATTGGCTCATTACCATATGCATAAGCGGCATTTTATACAATATGTATATCAATATATATCGGTATACATATATCAACCCACGACATTATATAAATACATTAATTTCTATCTCTGATAATTATGAATCTCTCAAGAACAGAACGAATTTACGGAAATATCAAAAAGATATATTTTTAGATGTATGTATTTTCTGCATTAAACAAAAATAATTTTCGCAACAAGATACAACAATGCATGCATATTATTTTTAATTGCCCGAGACATTGCTAAATTATCTTCACTCTTTGGAATTTTGTTACAAATATAATTCAAAATTCTCGATACGTTATAATTATTAATGTCATAAACATATAATTATATATATTGAAGTTTCAGTAAATTGATGCAATAATTATTATTATCAAATTTATTATTTTTCTGAACAACAGATATGTTATTATATTTATTATTTTCGAACGGAGGAATTTATACTTATGTCGATAAATATCACAAAGGAACATACATTTTAATTAGACTCTTAGTTGCAACTTTCTACTTATACATAGTTGCAACTGACCTTATTGCCGTCTTTTACGCAGCTTGATTCGTACCGATAAAGGGGCGTCTCTCGAGGCCGTATGAAAGTTTTGCATAAATCGATATAAATGCAACAGCGCTTAATAGGGGTTGATGTCATGCGTTACTCACCGATTATGGCGGAACAGGTTCTGCTAGACGCGGGATAATCTAACGCAATAATCGAGATACCGGCCTTTCAATTTGTCGCACGCTTGACAACTGTCCTCGATATTAAAAGCGTGAATGAACTAGCCATTTTCTATATTATCTCTACTTCAATTAGTCTAAAAAAAGAATCACCATAACAAAATTAATTCTTTTTAGAATACATTTTCTTCCATGTAAATGATTTCGTAGAAAATATCGATTTCTATTAAATGCAATAACAATTAATAAGAATATTATCTAATTATTTTACATAAACGATTACACAAAATATTTATTATCAGAAATGAGCTAAAATTAAATATTGGCAGCGGAAATTATTATATACTTTTTGCTTTGTGATTGTCCAACGATAAATACGTTCGAGTAAAACGACAGTCAGAATCGTTTTGTTATTATTCAACAGAATTTTTCTATTTTCTTATCGAAAGGTTGTTTTCTCGGTAAATAAAAACGAGGCTACAACAACAAAGTGTCGGAATAGCATTTGCATATATCCGATTTTGTTTGTTGATGTATTCCTCCGTGATGCATATCTAGGAAGAAGTGTCAGCTTTCCGAGCCTGTTACTCGTCTTATCATCGAACTGATATACGGAAATGTTCCTTGACAGTTTGGATCGTGCCCGATAACGATAACCCGTCAGTTCGAAGAAATTCTTGTTTGGATTATTCGAAGAACGAGAAAAAAGACATAGGTAACGTTTGTGTACGATATTTTTTATAATTTGCATAGATACGAATCACGATGTGATCGCAAGTTTCTCTCGCTGACTTTAACGAGTTACCTTTTATGCCGTTCTAATTGTTGTATATACGCAAGTCTAATTTAGAAAAAATTTAAAAAAAAAACAAGAGAAAAATTTCCTCTATTAGTGGCGAGAAGTTTTTTCTCCGTTTTATGGAAATTTATTTTTGAAAGAGTACTTTTGAAAGAGATACGAATCTTAGCTGTCTCCCTTGACTCTCTTGACTTCGTGTAACGCCGGCATTATAGGTTGTATACGCGTGGTCGGAGATACAAAAACATAAGAGATAAGAGTTCGCCATGGCGACGCCATGGATCTATAATAATCACAATGGACCTCGCGAGCAATCGGGCTTTTGGTAGGTGTGCCTAATGGGGCTTGATGTCATGCGTTACTCACCGGACGAAGTGGGACAGGTTCGGTCGAGATGCGAACATTAGTCGCTGATGTCATAAATGCAAAACGAGAGGGGGTCTTCCGCGCTAGCGTCCGGGGACACGTGTGTTCCCTCCTCGCTATTCCGGACCGATTCAAGAAACTGCGCTGGCGGTCCATGCGTTCTTTTTTATCCTATCGCTCTCGATCTCCTCTCCTCGAGCGCTGTCGCGAATGGTACGCGTCGCCGTCGTAACGACTGTCGTATTAGATCTGCTCAGAGTTTTCGAAGAACCACGATCTCTCGCGTCAAGAGATTTTAATTTACACGTCGTTAATTCCGCGCCGTGTTGCCGCTCGTATTTCATGAATTCTGAAATGTTAATCGAATCATTAACGTTTGTCATTTATCCCTTTTACATCGATCAGTCTTTATGATAATGTAAATGAGATTTATCCGGATTTTTAATAATTCATATTATATTGTGTCTTACTTATTTCCGTCTAGTAATTATAAAATATTTTGACATTGAATACAAGGTATTAAGATCAATTGATAATAATTTTATGTTAATATTAAGGAATGACGTGGAATGGTGGTATGCTTAAAAAGCGAAATATATGATAATGAGTAGACATTATTGTGATACGAAGTTGACATTTTATTTATATTAGAGGGAAAGAGAAAGAGAGTCACATTTTTGTTTTCATGAATTATTAGTTTAGTATAAATTACTGTTTTCCGAAATACTTTTTGCGATAAGGAATAGTTGAAAAGTTAAATTTAATAATATGACTATTGTTTCATCGTTTGGATCAGCTGAATCAAGTATTAGTTTTAGCAATTTGTCTTTGCTACCATACAGGAAGAGACGGTTTTGAATAAATACATCGAATATCGAGGATATTCGATATAGTCATTTAACAAATAATTGAATTAACGTAATGGCCATCGATTCTATCCCTCTTCATTAAACGCTGTTATTTATTACGCCTCTCTCCGTGTCCTCTCTCCCGTGGACTATACCCCGTATATCTCTAATGCATGTTTAACTCGCTGCGGTTGTTTATATCCATTAATTCCATCGGCAAACACTCCAAAATAAGTGACGTATTCAGATCAGGTACGGGGGGTAGATTGATTCTCGATCGATTTGATCGAATCGAGACACGCCGATCAATGCTATTAAAATGACACTATGATCGACGCACTATCGTTTGCTTGAATAACCCCCCTCGCGTGTACACCATACGACACGATTAATTTTTAAATACAGCTTCCTGTCGATAAATCATCGCCGATTTTCCACCTGCAATAATTTGCATTTGGCGCAGTATAGCGCGCCGACCAGTCTTTCTAGTATCGGGATCGATGGACATGTTAACACCGGGAGATCCGAAACAATAAAAATCTCGAAATAACAAAAGTGGGACGACACATTGAAAATTGATAGCACTTAGATGTCACCATCTCGATATATTTTTCCCGGAATATCCGCGCGCACACGTGCAACGACTCCCAAAAAATTAATCCCGAAATGTATAGGTGTGCAACGACACTTTTCAGATATCTCTTTTTACGTCCCGCTTTTATTTGTCGAAATTCGTTCTTTCTTTACTCGGGATCCGCGAAATTTTTAGGACGGCGGTTGCGCTCTGTATTCCTCTTGTAAAGGGGAGAGAAGAATGAGACGTGTATTCATCTTCGGAGCTGAGAGCGTTGTAAATGCACGGTGGCATTATGGAGGTTTCGTGGAAGCGAAATGGGAGCAGGCGAGAGGGCAGCAGAGAGGAGAGGGTTCGTAAAGACCGCGCTGCATCGAACCGCATGCGATACGAAGAAATCGAAATTTTCCTGGAACTTTGCCTCCTCCGTGGAGCATCCTCCCCCGGCCCTTCCTCTCGGCGCGGCGCGCACGTGTCCGCAAACATGCGTGATGCACTATACTCCCGGCAACGTCATTTCTACGGAAGTTTGAGGGAAGCAAATTGCTTTATTCACGCAAAATGAAATTTTTATCTGACAATAATAACGATGACGTTATCGTGCGAAAGTTTTATTTACTATAATGACGAATATGTATCCACCTCGGAAGTTCTTAATATGCAACCGATATATGTATTTTAAAAGCGAAATAAATTGATTTTTCGATTGAATTGCTCGATTGTACCCAGTTTAAGGAAAAAAAGGAATTATTATTTTTATATGTGAATCGTATCTGTTTGTTTTATTTTGAAATTTGCATTTTTTGATGCATCTCTTTCGGAATTCGCGTTTGCGAGAGAGAGAAAGAGAGAGAGAGAGAGAGAGAGAGAGAGAGAGAAATTACAATAAAGGCTTCTCTCGAGGGAGACGCCGGGCGTTGTTGAGCTGGGATGCGCGCGCGCAAATTCCGGAATAACGGGCCGGCCGGAATCAATGAAATTAATGAAACGGCAATTTGTGCGAGGCGTCACGCCCGGTGAACACGGCGAAGGATTCGTCGGGCGTGAATTGGATGGAGACGCGATATTGTTTCGATTAAAAGGTCGCCATCGCCGTGTCATTGATCGCCGTCAGAGATACGACGACCCCGGGCTCCATACCTCATGGCACCGTGCTCATTTATTCCCATCGCTGTGAAAGAATTGAACCTTTGTCCTATTTAATCGGTTTACCACGTGTCAGGATAGACCATCCTAATGCGCTATACACGTGTGTATAGTGGCTTTCGAGAAAATTAAATTGCCACGTTGCATGCCGCGTTGAGTGCGTTTGTTCGGGATAATAACTCGCGTGGGTAAAAAGTAATTGTAATTGTAAAATGTAGGCCGTAAAATGAGTGACTTTTATGAAAGAAATACGGAAATTTATTAGTAACTCATAATTTTTTGTAGTGACTTGCGAGACTTTTCTTTTTATCTAGTAGATGTAGGTATCATCAGATTTAATTCCAATCAAAACTGTTTAAGTGTCAGTGCTTTAGAGTAGTTGAATGGGACTTCTTTTGGCTTTAGTAGAAAATTCGGTTGTCTGACTAAATGTCACAAATGACCGAAATGTCAAAACAGTCATTGAGAAACTCTTCGCCTCGAGATCGCTGTTTCGTTGTTTCGGGACAACGGCCTTTTGTTGAACGTATGTACCTACATTTGTCGGCCGGCCAAACGCATCTGCTTTCACTTGGGAGATACGTTGTACATGTCGTTTACATTATTCACGTTATATTCGCAATTCCAGAAATGCTGGCAGCAACCTGTGTTGTCAGAATCTGTTAACGCTCCTATTGTAGATTCTGAAATTTCATAACGTAATTCGATGGATGGCGTTTTCGTGAAACATAAGCTTTTCACGCGTATCTAATATTATTTCCTCTTTCGAAAAGGTCTTGAGTTAACATACGTGCTAGCTAACATACTATAAAATAATAATTACATAACAGTATTATAGTATAAATATTATAACGTTTCTTGACTATAGTATTAATTAAAAACGTGTTGATCCCAAGAAGATTGTTGAAAAGAATAGAAAGCTAATATATTTATATTTAATATTTTATATTTTATAATTATATTTTAATTAAATACAATTTATAAATTTTCTATTTGGAATTATTTCAAATTACTAAAAGAAAGTTTTATGTTTTAACTCTAACAAACTTTTTTACGAGATTGAAGTTGGATAATTCAAATTGAATTTATGTACATTATGTATTAATAATATTTATAAATAATAAAATTTATATGGAGAACATTAGTAATTATTTCATAAATATTTATTTCAAGTTTTTTCTGAAAATCTAGGAATTGCAAATGTGGTCACTTGAATTTTTCTCCGAAACGTAAAGGCGTCGAAATGTGAATTCGACGATCGAACGATGTATTATTATTTGCGACGCATATTTAAAGCGCCAAGCACGTGGTCGCGCTAGTTGAGAAACGAATTTCTGAGAATTCATCTCGCATTTCTTAATTCGGCGGCATACGATTCTCGCATACGATCTCTTCCGGTTATCACGGTTGAGATGTCGTAAATACTAATAGAAAAAAAGCGCTGTTTCATCATGAGCTAGTAGTAAACATAATTTCGTAGTGACGCGAGATATACGTGATGTAAACGAAACACGATGAGTCACTGGTCCCGTCACTTCGGCGATTATCTCGTGCCCTGCATACGTTTCTCGGAACGAGATTGGATTTATGGAGATGTTACGAAAGCCTTTATTAGCGTTTCACTATTCAAAAATCTACAGGTGATTCTTAAAAGATCGTAGTAACTATTTTGCCTCTGTTTGTTTTCGCGATGTGAGAGAGTCTTGAAACCTCGCGAGATGCAAGGGGCAATAACGAAGGGAACCACTCTTTGTTTTCTTTCGCGCGATATTCACGTCGGCCGTGTGCCGTGCGGCATTTCGCGAGCAAGCAGGAAATAAAGAAAATAGACCAGGCTGTCGGGAGAGAACTCGCTAATGACCTTACTGCGCAGAAATGGTTGCGAGCGTAGCGTGGTGAATTCCCGGGAATAGAAACGTCATCTACGAGAAAGTGCAAACCTCGTCAGCCTGCATCCTTTCCGTTCTCTACCCCACCCTTCCTCTCATTCTTCTTTTTCCGTTACTCCCAGGTTTCTCAGGAGATTCCTCGCGATTCACTTCATTCGAATCACTTGATCGAGCACCTGAGAAACGTTCGCGTTTTGCGAGAGCGCATTCAATTTTTCAGCGCGATCCCATAATTTCACAATATCGAGCCTGCACGAGTGAGTTCATTGACATTTATCTCCGTGAGATTCAATTTTGAGGAAAAACTCCTTCTCGCGAAGGTACACGGTTCGTTGAGCTCGAGAAAAATCCGACGAATTTTAAAATCTATAAGCACACGGTGAGAGATTACACGCGGTGTAATCCTAATTTCCATTTCGACGGCGGTCGAAGTCGAAACTTTCAGACGGCTATAAAACTGCCAGACCTTTGATAGCTTTTTCTATTATCTTTTTTTTTTTTTCAGGCAAGCGCATATTCGGCAGTTACATTTTATCTCATTGAGGGTCCGTGGGGCGGATCGTAAGGTATATTCCGGACCGTTTCGTTAACTGGATACGAAGGTTTTACGATTTTTTTTTACGATTGACGTCATTATTGCACGAAAGCTCGTTTCCCGAACGTCGGCACGTCGTGAGCTCGCTCCCATTATGTTGACACACGTACACACACGTACGCATATACTCACACATTGTACACATCCCGCGATAGCGAAAGATCAGAAGACGACGAATTCTTGGCATCATGACAGACACGCGAATGAGGATTTAGCTGCGTTGAAAGCGGAAGTACAGAAATTTGCGTTGGTGCGATTCTACACCCGTGTCAAATTAAGATGGCAGCTTTATTTTTATCGAATTAGGCACCTTTGTCGAACTATACGTGAAACACGAACGAACGTATCCGTGGACAAGAAATCGTATATAATTATATCGAAACGAAGAAGTGTATACTATTTCAAAATCTAGTGCGCAATTCGAGCGTGTTATTGTAAATATGCTATTGCGAATTTTACAATCCGTAACTTTCTTCGTATGCATTATCGACGTCGCATTCGTTTCGCGCGTTCGCAGCGATTCTTTTTTTTCCGCGAGTCTATTTCGCGCACGATTCCTTCGCGAGCGACACGGACGACACGGTGCATCGAGAAATGCGCGCGACACGCGCTATCCGTCAAGGAGCGACGAATTTCTGGCAGGGTGACAAAGTGTCACCGCTCGTCGTTCTTGTTGTTTCCGCGAAATCGTAAAATGCGGATACATAGTGGCCGTAGTCGTCGTTTTCGCGCCAATTCACGGACGGCCGAGCGTGATATCCGCCGCGAAAAGAAAACTAACTGCGACCGCCCGCAACACCGTGTCGTCCGATGCAATTATGCGCCCGCAGAGCCGAGGTGGGCGTAGAGCAAAATTGCGACACATACACACATATATATATGCACGCGCACAATGCGCGTATGTATGCGCGTACTTCCAACAATCGTTCGTGTGCGCATTGTGTCGAAAGTACGCCAGTTAATTTGCCGTCGGCGAAAGCGTAATTATAGCGTTGCGCTGTTTGCGTGCCGCAAATCTGTCGACGGAGTTCTAAGAGCGGTGGATATAGTGTTGTCTACTAATGTATATTTTTCTTTGTGGTCTCTCGCTGCTAAACCTAGCAAAGGAAATGCTCTCTCACTCTGTTTCACCCCTTTCTCATCTGCTCAGCTGCAGTTATTCGCATTCAAATTTTGTTTTAAAAATTAAAATATGAAGTAATCAAATATATTACATTATATATATAGATATAATTCGTTGCTTCGTATTCGTTTTTGCTACTTTTAGAATTTAATTAAAAATCATATTTTTAGAATCTTCTTCCGTGATTTTAAGTATCTAAAAGTGCTTCATTAAACGTTTAATCTAACGCTGAGTACATTATGAAAATCTACCGTGTTTGCCGGAAGAGACTATCGTATCGTTCCATTTATTTCGGTCATGTTGCAAACAGAGCGTGATACGATTTATACTTCGTATTAATCTTTAAGAATATATTTAATACGCTTAGAGTAATTTACACGTAGTATAATACCGTTGGTATAAGCCGTACGATGTGGATACACGAGTAGCGGGTGATAACTAATGCGCCTCGCGCGCGGGTTTTATTTTTATATACGGTGTTTAAGGGTCAGTGGCGCTTAGAAAATCTTGACTACGTAATTTCTGCGAATTATTTCGAGCAGATGCACCGTGAGTAATACACTCAAAATAATTCCTCCCGCCGCCGCTCGCTGCGCAGTATCGAGCCGAGCGTACGGCCAACCGGACAGGACGATCTTTATGCAGATTCGCGGAAAAAAAGCTCGATTTAGCCGGCGCCTGACTCCCGCTTTCTGTGTCACGTAAGAAAAAAAAATGACGCAGAAGAAATCCGCTAACAAAGTATCGGGTGATTTAATGGCTTACGAGATTCTCGAAATACCAAGTCTCGAGCCACCTCTCTGGCGAGAGTCTCTGTGTTTTTTTTTTCCTTTTCACTGGCACCGTCGAAAGCGCGATGAATCAAGACGAGGTCATTTGCATTCATCATCGTGACTACGTTGTACGAGCTCGTCAGAGCGGACCCCGCGTTCGTATTTTCGGACACTCGCCGCGTTCTGGCCGTGCGGAATCGAAGTTAACGATCGCGTCATTAAACTGTTTGTATAGTCGTCGAGCGTGCTGTCATTTTTTGACAAATCACGAAATTTTACGCTGTCTTTTCCGACCCGCTGTAACGTATTATCGAATTTAATACGTCATCTCTCGATCCTGCGGTTAGCGCTTCGGTATAAGCGCGGCCGTAGATTAATGTTGTTCCTGCTAAACGCGAACGATAAATTAAATTCAACGGTCGTATACGTGTGTTTAGGATTCGGCGGCGGTGACAGATGATAACTGCTCGCCAGGAATAGTGCGCACACGTCTTGCGTTTTATGTAGACACTCTGAAATATCGTCCTGACACCTTCTGCTTAACGCAAAAGAAAGGACAGTGTATTTTTCTTCAATTTGTACCAGCACTGAGTTATTTATGTGCAGAGATAGATGAAAAATTAATAGTGTCGCATTGCAACAGGTACTAATTTTTAAAATTAATTGCGAAATATATTGGAAGACAGCCTTCATTTATGATATATACATATATGTGTATAGTTCCGTAAAATTAATTATATTATATAAACATCGTTTAATATTTAATTTCCATTACTTGTAATTATAGATTATAATTATTAATTCTTTTAGTTTCATTGAATTTAAATAACTTGCCGTGTATATTAATTTTGACTAATTTTATTTCTTAGATGTATAATTTTGAGCAAAATTGAATGCACGGTTAAAATGAATAAGGTTTGCCTTAAAAAGAATACAAAGAACAGCAGAATGTAGAATTTAAATTCAAAATATATACACGTAAATAGCGGATTTTGCATTTGATGACAGCGGCACTACGTGAAATTAAATGTTTTCTTTGGCCGCGCCCGAGTGTAGGATAGTTCATGGCAGCGCGTCTAATAAAGAGAATCGCGTGTACTCCGCGACGGGAGGTTTTCCAAAATTGATCACATCTGCCTAATCGCCTATTTCCATCCTTCCTGGTGACTCGTCGATGCTTTCGGTCGTCCGCACTGTGCGCGGTCCGAGCGGGTTTTGGCGGATCTCCAAATCGCGGCTACCGCACACATATCGGGCCACTTTGGATCCTATACCCGATCTATTTTAATGTCGGGTCGTCGATTAATCATTAGCTCGCTGTCGTGTCGAGTCAACGGTAGTGTCACCCTTTTCTCTGATCCCTTTAAAAAAAAGGGAAAGGGAAGAAGAGAGAGAAAGAGAAAAGAATTCCCCTCGCGGCGTTGTGCCACATATTTTCTTGTTCTACCGGTTCCTTTCGTCTTGAATTATCTGATATCTCTGGGATTAATAGGATCACGATTGGTTTCAGCACGGTATTCAGCGTGTACTCCGTCTTGAATCTGATTTTCCCTAAAGTTGTGTTAGGAGATGGCGCGTAGTTAATTAAACGCCGTTTGATTCATCAATTCTGACGGTGATGTTCTTTGTGCGTGGAAGTCGACGGCTGAAATTAATTGCGAGGGAATTGCGTACAGTGTCAAAGGAGCTGAATTCCATAAAAGAGCTTGTGAAAAATTGGCGTGTGCCTGTTATAAATTAATTCTCTCTTAATTGTAATAGTCAATTAAGAGGCAGTGCTCTGTGTTACGTATTGTATATACTTATATACACTTTACTCGCAAAGACCGTCTAATTTTTAGTTATTAAATATCTTCATAATTAGATTTTGCTGGAAATTTTTGTTGAGAAAAATTTTATTCCTCTCTCGTGTTCGCTTTCTCTATCTCTTCCCTTCTTTTTTTCTCTTTCTCTTTTATCCATAAAAAGATAACTGAAATATTATTTAATAATGTTAGCATCACTCTATGAACTCCTTGAAATCGAAGAAATTTTTGAATGTTTCGAAAAATTGTCTTAAAAATATTTGAACAAGTACAAATTGTTTCAAAACGACATTTTGGCTATTTCCGTTAACAACGTCGTTCTGTTGCCATAATACGCTAATGGCAAAGTAAGCAACCTCGTCGAGATGATTTCTGACGAGCTCTTGCGGCTCGTAAAATCGCAGCTGGCTGTCCAGAAATGTAGCCGAGATACCGCCAGCGTTCTGTCGGCAATTAATTATTATGCGTTTCATGGACGCTCGGGATTTACAGTTAGAATTTGTATATACAGTTATGCATTTTCCGCATCTTTCACGTGCGGTCAGGATGTGCGAGCGATAGACAAGACGATTGCACATTTTACATATTATGTTGAGAATAAGGGGAAATCACGCACACTTGTGTGTCTTTCAAAAGTCAAACTGATCTATTCCACTCTGCATAAATCTCTTAATTTACAGCATTTGATTAATTTACATTTCAACAATTTTCTCTACTTTTTATAACGTTGATTAGTTTGGTTTTTGAGAGATTTAATCAAGAGTTGAGGTTTTCAATATGTTGTAATTATGGGAAGAGAAACAAGGAATATCGAGATTTATGCCACTAACAAGAGAGAACTCTATCAACATTTGTGCGATAGGAAGATGCGATGAAACGCAACAAAATTAATTTATTGAATTTAAAAGTTGTCCCGTACAATTTAATATTATATTCCAGAGTGTAAAAAATATACGACCGTCAAAGTAGTAGAACAAAAATTGCATAATTGCGCGAGATAGAAACGTTATAGTAAACGTTCCGATCGTAATAAAACTGGGACTTGGCGCCGTTCCAAGTTTCGGGGGTTTGAAAATCGAGACTTTAATTTTGTGAGTTTGTTTACGACGCCGACTACCGCGCGCGTTAACGCATTTCCATTTATGGTAATGACTAATTTTCCGATTGGCGGCACACGTAAAATGACATTCTCGCACTTTAAGACCAAGTCCAAGCTACAATCAGTCAAGTCACGTCATCAATTTACTTCTGCTTTAAAACTTTGTTAAGGTACAAAAAAAAGTATATTAATTATACAATGCATAAATCTCGCATCACTCACGCATCTTTTATTAGTAGCTATTAATTGCATTTGACTCGCCCATGAATCAGTCATGCGCAATTATCGGACATAAAATGAAGCAATCGGCTTTGTACCGTTACTTTCGCGTTCGCCTCTATGACACTTGCACTTATGGTAACCGCAGTTAATTCCGTATGCCACAACATCACTCGTAATGGTATTCGTAAACGCACTCTCGGTGGGCATTACGATCGCACTTATGAATTGCGTGTCGCAACAGCACTACTACGCAACATTTACATTCAATAGTTACTTCGACGATCTTTTATATGTCTTTTTTCTCGCCTCTCCGTCGCGCGACTGTCATCTTCCATCTTTTTTTTTTATTCTCGCGTACCATCATTACTGCAGATCGATTACCGCCTGAGATAATCGCAGTTAATCTCTCCACGGTCGGATAACGCGTATAAGTGTGCGTGAACACAGTTTATGAAGCCTATCGGGAACAGACTACTGTGCGACATTCGCATGAATCGCCACTTAATAACAATATCGTGAAGATGATGATCTCTAATCTCTCGATCGCTTCATGCGAGATGAATTATACGTTGTAAGCACATCGAATAATCTTTTTCTGTTAATTAATTAAGTAAATTAGAGGACTAAATGAAATCTGTGGTTATATAATCAGTTTGTCATTTTGTCAGAAATATGTGAATGTGCAAAAAATTATAATACAATGAGTATTACACTTTCCGATTTTGACATTCCGACATCTCAGAATTTTTAAATATCTAAGCAAAATAATGGCTCGAAATTAACAATTTTTTGTCTCAGTTTTTCAAAAAATTTGTATCACATTTTATGGGATTTTGTGTGTACGTGCATCTACTATCGCGTTTGTATTCCCACATTTTCTTGATTCCGAATTTATTTTTCAAACAATAAGATTTTTCGTACGATGCGAATTATGATGCATTTTATATGTGCGTAAACACTTAAGAGACACGCGTCGCGATTACCAATCATAAACTTTGCGATCAATCACGCCAATCTACTTTGTACTGTTATCTCGGTTTCGCGACATTTACTGTTGTTACGCGGATAAATACGAATGATATATGACAAATGTCTCGCGGGATTCCACTTAGTAATCTTCGATTGCAGGTAGTCGCAGCTGATCACTTATTTTTTATCAGAATCATTTCCAGTATAATTACACTTTGATTCCTGGAAAGGATTATGAGTGCCGCGAAATGATCCGTTTTTTTTTCTTCAACGTGGCCTTTACAATATCATAAGTTAAAACGCGTGATTTTCACAGCGTTACCAGCATCTGTGCGGACGGTTCCCGCAATTGGAAGGTGCACGGGGGAACAATTACGATCGCCTTGACTCCGGCGGTGGCTCCCGATCAAGGAAGTCAGGGTATCTGCGTGGCAAAATAACATCTTTACTCAACTTTCATGGAAATCACTGGGTACTGTTGTTTCCCTCATTAACGCGCGCATGTTCCGCGAAGAGAGAAACGACATATCCGCGGCCGCAAGCCACGTAAATTCTTCTCTGTGTCGACGTCGGAACGATATTGAGTCATTCGATTCAATCTAGTTTGCGTGCACTTACCGCTATTACGTTATACGTTATGATATCAACCGCACACGTTGCTCCGATCAATACTTCGGTAATTAACATGTTAGCACGCGTCACGAGCACGTCAGCGCGGATTTAAATTTTAGAAATTTTGCCCGCGAGTATTTGAAGTTGATCGTAATCGGAAACAATTCAATTACCGAAGCAAGTAAACTTCAGTCAACTGAAGTTAATCTAGTTAATTGTTTAATTAATACTCGATCCAATTCGTTGAGTTGATTAATTAATATGTAATTCTGCTTGTGTGTTAATTTAGATAATTATACGTCATACTTTATAATTATATAGCCGTAGTAATAATTAGGATTTGTATGTTTGTAAATATTCGTAGTATCTCTATTAATTAATCGCGATAACTCGAATTTACACTCGCTCGTCTGGGTACCTTCATAATCAATAGATCATTGCAAAAAGGTTGCAAATTGAAAGATTTTTGACGACGCTATATCACCAACCGACAGACCGTATCAAGTATAGATGTTCTCGTTGCATCAGTCACTTATAATGATACCGTTATCGCATATGTATATCTGCAATCGTACATAAAACAATCTGCAATGTTATTATTCTTTATTTTACCGATAAGATTATTAACGTTATGACTTGCATTATCATAACAAAGAAATTTCTGATGTACCGTCAGGTATAATGGTCTCTAATTACAGATTTCCTTGTATAATCCAGCGGTGAGCTATGTACAAACAGTATGTTAAGCAGTTTTCTTTTCTTCATTTATCGCGCTAGGAATTATTATCTCGATCAGGAGTCGAACCTGGACGCTCATTACTTTCCAGGATCTGTTAAACCGACTTATAAGATGTTAAGTAATATCTTGTAAGAGGTCAAGCTGCAGGAATATCGGCGGCGGTGAAATCTGTGTGCCGGCGAATAACGCGCTACCCTGCGCATACGTTACTCTCTCCTGGAAAATATTTTCAAATGATTCGAGCTTACGTAATTCCTTTGTAGGCCGGTCGGATCGGACTGAACGGATCTAAAGCTGACTAATCGCGGGTTTCTTGTGAAAGTGATGTTTTTTTCCGCGTATTATAATCTCGACTGTGCTGTATGTGCGCCGGAGAGCCAGTCATGGTTCTGCTATTTCCTCGCGCAAATATCGCAGTGTATCACTGGAGCATGTACACGGATTGCCTACCCACCTGCCGTTGTGTAGCAAGTGACGCCTACGCGTAGCCCATTTTGGATCGGACAGGATTCGAGAGACGAGATATCGTAGTATATCTCCTGTTAATTTCATTTAAAATGTAAAGATATCCGTACATGTCAATTGTATAGAAAATTTATATTTGAAAAAGATTCTTGCGTCTTGTTTAAAACTCTATTGATCATAAAGTATCGTTTGATCGAACGAATTACTTGCTATTAATTCTTTTTTATGGCATTCGTTTAAATTATAAATAATTGGATTAATCCATTTTAAATGAGTATAGCAACTGGAATATATAATT